>NC_141104.1:9142300-9217300 GCF_041138505.1 Cibotium barometz | reverse complement strand
ATGCCCCCCTTATATTTGACTTCATAATATGTTAGACCCATTAACTGACATATTGAAATAGGCAATTATGATCCAACCACTCTGCTCTGCCTAGAGGTTCTTATTGAAATAGGAAACCGTGATCCAACTACTTTGGTCTGTCTAGAGGTTCTTATTGAATATATACGAGAACAAATGATGACTGGCTATATTTAGGAAAGGTTGAGGAGAATATGCTACATGAATATTATATTATATAGGTATTCTCTCTAGATGTATGGAGCAATCTTCTAGGAGCAAGATTTATTTGATGAGGATTGGCAGCGAGTTGAGAAGCCTCAGGTCATGATATTCTCCTATATGATCCAGAACAAACCATTAGTCCCACCCCAAATTATCCGGGTAGAGTTTGCTGCAACCTCGATGGTAGTGGATGCACTCTTCCAAACAGTCATCACAGACCTCCATCGCATCAATCACATGGATCCCCACAGGTACTCGAGGCTTGCCTTCAAGTCCTCAAGACTACTAGCACTCAAGGGCCACCTTGGAGTATGGTATGCTCGAGTTTCCACTTGGTTCTTAGGATATGGGCTCCTGCTACAATCTTTTGGGCATGTGTTCTATGTCCCATGCTACACATGATAGCTTCTATTGGGTGCAGCATTCCGGAAACCACAGTCATGGGCTAGCCAAAAGTCTTAAGACTCACATCTTGTCAATGCATCCCACTTACTAATATAGGCCCTTGGCCCTATTAGAAACGTTAATAAGCTCTTAGTTCAATCCTAGAAGCTAGTGAGATGGTAGCAATTTTTGTCAAAGTCAAGTGAGTTTACTCGCATCATCTGAGAGGCAAGAAGGTAGGTCTATATGGGGACAGACCACTCTCAGCATCTACAAGCCACAAGAGATGGGAGAAATTGAGAGTTGACCATTGATCACATCACAGTTTGCTCACATGGCACATACCACTCATAACCTCTGCCAAATTGTCATATAGGGTCACTTGAAGAGCACAATACCGTCGACATTCTTCATCTCTGATGAGGTTCTTGGTGGAGCACATTAGTGATGTAAATGTCATTGATTTTAGGGAATATGTGCCCATTTCAAAAAGCATTTGGAGATTCTTTGATGAGAGACAATGAGAGAGAATTCCAAAAGACCTACAAAATACATATTTTGTTCCTATTCTAAAAGGAAAGCAAGAAGCAATAGGGAGAGCTTTGGGACACAAGGCTTCCCAAAATACCTTAAGCTTGCCCCTATTAAAGACCTTTTTTTAAAGCAGCTTAGTAACACCTACTACAGAGAAGATGATGAAGGCCGAAAACCTTCCACTTCAGTTTTTTTTTCCATCTCCAACAAATAAAGACCCATAACCTTTAGACCTTAGCTTCTTTTCTATACCCAAAAATTTTATACTCTTTCTCCTAAAGATCTGTGATCCAGTTACCTAAACAACAATAATGTTCATGCATGCCTGTGAGAAGTGAGTGATAAGGTGAGGGGCTTTGCAGTGGAGCCCATGACGAAAATTTAGACATTTTTAGCAAGTGGACACTTCAAAATCTTTTGACCTGCCTGCAAAAAACCATTCCTTTTATTTCATTTACTGTTCTTTAAAATCTTGAAAGAATGAGAAGGTCTAACATTCTGTATTTCCATTTCACATGTGAAAAGCATGCTGGGACTCCCTTCAGCTTTCTTGTGACTAAAAAATATTTCCTGTGTGCAATAAAAACAAACTACAAGGGTGGAAGAGAAATCCTAGCCGAGGCCCGAAATCCTCAAAATATCCCCCCACCCCCCCCCCCCCCCCCAAAAAAAAACAATAAAAGCAAAATATCCTAACAATGTAGTAGCTACACGAACTTCTTTCAATAACACAAGTACCGCATCCATGCATCAATATTTAAATAAGAAGCAAAAACCTTACAATACTTTAAACTTTTAAGAAAGTGGTAACAGCAGTTGATCATTCACAGTTCACATGTTCACAGAGGCCAGCTGAACTTTGAGTTTCAGCTGTAATCCATAACTAGAAGAGTAAACAGCCCACATGTTTTTGCTTGACTCTAACAAGGGGTTGCATTGAGGATAGTGTAGCATATGCTTTATTTGTCAAATCAAAAAGACACTGATACTTTTGGATTCCAAACCAAAGCATACAGCATTCTTCCATCATATCCACTACAATTGCCATATAATCTCATCTACAAAGCCTTTCGTACTGTTTCTCTTGATATAAAATTGGCAACAGCCAAGCATATGGTGCTTGTGAGTCAACAAGATCGCTCAACAGCCAAGCTTAGCTCTTGCTATGCAACACACGGCCTAAATGGTGTTGTGCAATTCCAAGAGTAGATTCTCATCCTTTGCCACCGTGGGCTTGCTCAACATTGTACAGTGACAGCAATTTCCATCCATTTGGAAAAGAGGGTTCTCATACAGGTCAACTCAATGGCTCAATTCTGGGTCGTTTTTTACTTCCTGTCGATAGATCCTTACGATCCTTCTCTGCTTGAATGTCCTCCTCACCTGCACTGTCTGTGTTTCCATCTTCACTATCTGAGTCCTCTTTGTTTCTTGAGAGTGTTGCATCGACAACTTGACCACCAGCCAATCTCTCTGCTGCTGAAATGGCAGCAGCATCATGAAGATCCGCCACACCAAGGGCCAAATCCTGTGATTAGAGAACATTGAACAAACAAAATGCATTACAATTTTATCACCTGACGTCTCACAAAGGAGCATGGATTTCCAGCTTTCAAAAGTTTTTCAATGTCTGTCGCTCTAGGTAAGGCATGTCAGACAATCCCAAAACACTTTGACACAATCAAAAATACTGAAAACAACCAATAAATAGAGTGCACAAACTGTGATGTGCTTGAATAGTGATCTCGCCAAGCAAACAGTGGTATAGCTTAGATATACCCTGAATCTCGACCTTAGAGAGCATGATTAAATCCCATTCCAATAAGGATACAGCTCTATGTATTGACCTTCATCCATGGACCATAACACTAATAATGGGCTTGCCCACAGACCTGGATAATTGCGGGTAGAAGGCATATTGGAGTACAGATATACTGACTTGGAAGAAAGACCGGAATCAATGGTGACCCCCACACTTGAGTGCACATTCAAGAAAAGTTCTCAATGCAATGTGGTTGTAAATTTGACCTTTATCTTGCTTTGAATCAGTGCTTATTCCCTTGTTTATTCAATCATGGATTTGCTAATGCAATATGATCCACCCTAGTTCTACCAATGTTAAGTTGGTATCAGATCCTAGGTTAGATTGTCTCCTTCTTAGCTTAGTGTCTTCTCTTGTTAGAGTATTGTTCTGTGGGCTTAAGACCATCTCTTTGTGGAGAAAGAGAGAGCTTTGGGTCTTCAAAGTCGGATTTACTGCATTCCTTGGGCTGAAGGCTTTCCTAGTTGTGCCTAGAATAAGCACCACCTGGAAGACCCCGTTATCTCCAGTACATGGAGCAGCTCCTTCATGTGGTGTAGTAATCCACCTCTTGGAGATAGTGGTCACATTTGTAGCAAGACGAAACAATCTTTTCCCTTCTACACATTTCCAGAGGCAGTAGGTTCTCTCAACTGTAAGCAGCATACATTTTTTTCCTGAAAGAAGTGGAAATTTGTGGACAGCTTCAGATTGTCTTTGCTTGTTGTCACACGCTTAAGGTAGCAAAAAGAAACAGGCCTCTATAGCACCCTTTACTCCCTCACTGAAAGGCAGAAACTCAAGCTAGAACAGAGTACTCCCTCTACTCTCACCATAGTGCTCAACACACATAACTCAAACCCATCAAGCAAAACTCAAGAACACTCAACGAAGCACACCAAACTTGTGACTGAGAATGAAGTGAGATAGATGAAGAGAAAAGAGACGAAACTCCATAGCATCAACTCATGTAAAAAACTCATGAGATGAGAAAAAACTACAATCATTATTCAAGTGTACCCCATAGAGAAACCCGTACAATCATGTCATGGGAGAAGAAGCTCTCTTTGCATAAAAATCTAAAAAAACTAGCATGATGATGGGAAAGAAATTTGAAGAGAGGAAACATCTGATGTGAAACTCAACTTCTCTTCATTATTCTCCATGCTCTCAAGCCCTACCTCTAACTCTCTTCTTCTTGAAATGAAACTCCACGTCCCTCTCTACATCTCTTCTTCAAATGAAACTAGGTGGTTCTTATAGGTTTTCAAGAACTTCTCTTCCTCTCCTTTTCTACCAAAAAAGAGTGGTGCTGAACTCTTCTTTTTTACTTTACCATAGACGGCTGCTTCCCATCATCAACATCATCATAGCAGAACCTTATCACAAAACTTGAAATATGAGAGATGGCACGTTTGATGCTTGATAAACTAGGGTTAGCATGAACCAGCCGTTATATCCAACCTGGGAATTTGGAAAGAGTATTTTCAGGTGATCCGCCATAGCTGCTTTGTAAAAATGATTGTAACCAATGATGATGAGATACATGAGTGTGATGTGTGTGTAGGGAGACATGTCGAGCTAAGGTTCTTAATCAGGATTGTGTAAATGTGAGCGTTTTGTGTAACATCCTCCCAAGTCATTGCTGTAAAAAACCATGGTGCTGGGCCCAGGAGGGAGTGACAGTGGAAGAAAGAGATGGAGAGATCAAGCCATGGTGTGTGGGAGCATAGACATGGATGGAAGAGAGAGAAAGGGGGAGATGGGACAGTACACAAGAGAGCAAAATTGCACAACACAATGATGAATGAATTATATGAATACTTCCACCATGTACATTGCTTTTATAGGCACCAAGGCCTTATCTTTTGACCCTAAATAAGAGGGTGTTCACACCACTAAGGACACTTGACCAAACTCCAAACTATCTACGAAATACCCATCAAACTCCCCTTCGAAGTGATGGTAGAGTTGCATCCATAACCTTCAATAGTCCCGAACTCCAGCACAAAGAAGGAAACGAGACATGGGCTGCGCTTCAAACTCAAAGGCTAGTAAGCATGGCTCAAAAGGCTCAACAAGCATGGCTCAGAGGCTTAACAAGCAGAGTCTTTGCAAAAGACTCAGAGGTCAAGTCCTGTCTTGGGAGACAAAGACACCCTACATCAGCATATAAAAACAAACCCCGATCACCTAAAGCAGGGGCAAAAGGGAATGATGGAGAGGAGCCTTTTATAGAAACAAGGCATTACCTCAGATTTTGCAGGACTACCCAGGCATAGAACCCATGATTCAAAAAAAAGGGGACTAGAAAGCCCAATCATGATCTTCCTCATTAAGAGAGAGATTCGCCATGACAGTTAGGGCCTTGTCTGATGTTGTTGTAGATACTTCAACTTCTTCTTCACTTTCTAGTTCTAGAAACAGATTCGCATGATCATTTGATTGCTCTATGGCCATCTTCTTAGAACACTTTTCTTCTATATGTCCAAGCCTTTTGCAGTAATTGCACTTGATGGTCCTTCTTTCTTGCTTGCCTTTCATAGGAAGGCCTTCTCTAGCTCAAATGATGCTTCATCTTGCTCTTTAAGACGGTGGTCTTCATCAATAAGAATTGCTATCAAAACTTCATAATCCCAATCTCGAGATGTCCGTAGAACCGACATGATATCTTTTTACTTTGAAACCCCTTCTATGCTGGTGAACAAGACAACTTTCATATCATCTTCATCGATTAGTGCTTTGATAGCAACAAGTTGTTGAATGAGGGAGCCCAAGTTGCTTAGATGTTCACCTAAACTTTGATTTCCATTAGGACATGAAGGGATAGGGGGGAAGTGGAACAGTAGAATTGGAGAACAGGCCAAGGTTTTCAGTGAAAAGGTTGCCAAGAAGGGAAGGATGACAGGTTTGGGAGTCCATAAGGAGACAAGGGGATGATGACAGTCCTCTAGGGTCAGAAGTTGGAATCCCGTCATCAAGTTTAGCGCGCCACCGCGCAGGGGGGGGGGGGGGGGGGGGGGTGGTCATGTGCATGACATGTACATGCTAATCCCTAAAGGGCAGCAAAATAAACAGGTATTTAGGGTTGAAAGAAGACTCCCAAAGCTTCCGCATGTGACACTCATCTTTGTGTTTTTTCACTTGCTGCCCAGTCCCCTTAAGCCACCTCCTCTAATCCACTACTATGCACTATAGAAAGCTACATATGCTGCGTTTTTACGCCCTATAAGCAGCACTTTCACCCACCTCTCATGTTGCGTTTACCTCCCAAATGTTGCTGAAAAACAGCCACTATTCTGCTGTGTGTTTTTTTAAAACCCACAAGATGCCATAAACTCGCAGGCATAATAGTCCATTCAGCTGTGAAGCTGACCCCCTTTCGCAAAGCTTTGTTCTCCTACAGGCTAAGATTTTGCATGTCATTGTGCTTCTTATAGTAATCTACCTGCACATGTCTAGTGCTATAAAAATAGCCTTGTGTACCATTATGTTGCCTTTGTCAATTACCACGACCTCCCCTACCTCTAAACTCGCCTCTTCCACCTGTGTGTTATTGTTGTGATTCATGGGACTTTTGTTGTTGCTATTGTTGTTGACCATAATCTTGATTACATGTTCGGCCACCAAGTTCCACGTCCACGACCTCCACCTCATCCTCTACCTGAACTTGTGTAGAAGGCCTGCTACTCTGAACTGTTTTTGTTTTGTGAGTGAAGACTGTTGATATTCACCCAAATTCTTCTCTTCAATGATCAGCATTGACACCAAATCTGTAAAGTTGGGAATGTTTTTTGGAGTCTGAATAGATGCCTTAAATGCCTTGTATTGTGGCGACCCAAGACCACGTAAACATACCTCCACCTTGTCATCATCATCAATAGAGACACCAATAGGGTTTCCATAATGTCTTTGATCTTCAAGGCATAATCACTCACAAAAATGTTTTTCTTCTCCATAGTATGAAGCTCATTCTTCAACTAAATCTTTCATGCCTCGGTGTTAGTTTCATATAGCTTCACGAAGGTGCCCCATGCTTCCTTGGGTGATTAGCATCCTGTATATGGGTTGTTGCAAGATCAGGGTGTCCAGTTTTGTCCAGTTTATGCTGGACTAGAACAATGCTTGGAGAGCAAATTTGGGGAGGCAAGGTACTTAAAATGAGATCAATCAACTAAAATAAAATACACATGCACTCAAACTAACCTAATATAACTTAAATTAATATAAATTAGTCTTATTAATTAAAATTAATCAAAAATATGGTGAAATAGACGCTGCCGTGGGCTGCCTCAACGCAAGAAATGGCAGATGAAACTTAGGGTTTTACCTTTAGCAATGTACCTGCACTTGCCTCCCCCGGAGTATTGCCCTGCTGGCTGCGATTAAGGTCGCTACAACTGAAGATGGTCTGCGTTTTTTGCTATATTGGCTGCCTTGATGATGCGTTGTCTTCTGCTGAACATAGTTGCCAGGAGAACCCCCCTTTAACCTTGCATTTGGGACTGGATGCTGCAACTATGACCTGGCCGCCTTGTGTATGGTGCGTTTTCTGCTCTACAGGTTGAGAGATGGCTGCGGGTTATGTGGACAGCAGGCATCTCATGAAGACGTACATGGGGCAATGCACAGCTTCAGAAAAGAAAACGCAGCATTGACAGAGAAAACGCACAGCTTCATGTGGGGAAAAAACGCAGCATAGCACAGTGATGATGACAGCACTCTAAATAAGAAATGTAGAGAGGACATGTGAAGCATGGACGAGGTGGCTAAGGTGGCTCTAATACCATGTTAGCATTCATGGTGCCAAGATGGAGCATGTGCAAAGAGAAATTACAGTTAGTGTGTGTGTGTGTGTGGGGGGGGGAGAGAGAGAGAGAGAGAGAGAGAGAGAGAAAAGAAAGAAGAAAAGAAAGATTTTATCAACATCTTCCAAAAGACCGAACTCGGCCTATGAGACAAATCAGTGTACCTGTGTGGGGTATCCTCTGTCATCCCAACAAAATGAAAAAGTACTGAACTAAAAAAGCTGAATCTGGGTGTGCAATAAGTACAATGAGTGGGGAGGTGACGGAGCTCTACTACTAGGAGAATGCAAAGATGCATGGAGTATACAAACATGATATGCAACCTAGCTAGCTCCATCTTGTACCATACTGGGGGTATAGAATGGTATACATCAATGAAGGGGGTGTCCACAGCTCCCTGAAGAACATGCCTGGGTCTGCTCTGAAGCGAGCCAGTCGCTCTGCACCCTCTCTGTGAACCTGAGCTCTAATCTGTGTCATCTCTCTCTGGTATAGGCGTGGTGTCCGAAAGCCAGGTGTTCTCTGTCTCCTGCGGGCTCTGAGTGTCTCTGCTCTCTGGAGAGTAATTCCCTGCCTCGTAGGGGGGGGAGTGGGGTGGTAATTTGTGTCTGTCGTCCCCCCTCTAGAGCTGACTGAGCCTATAATGATGTCTCTCTATGACGCTGTATGTCTAGAATGAATCTCCCCAGTATGCACTGGTCTGCTGCCTCAAAGATCTCGCGTAGGGAATGTGGCTCTCTGAATAAAATGGGATATCTCTCTCTGATGGCTGTATATGCTCTGCATCTGCATACATAATGCTCCTCACTCTCCACCTCCTCTTTGCACAATCTGCATACCGTCTCCTCTCGGGGGATCCGTGCTGCTCTGCCAGTCTCGATCTCCAATTGATGTGATGAGACTCTAAGCTGACCAATAACTACTCGGGAGCCGTGTGGTAAAAAGCCCTCCATGTATCTAGGCCTCTCTATAAATCCATCATCAGTGATACTCATGAAGTGATCTCTGTATTATAGCATCTTCGGTGGAAGAGGCTGTGTAGGCGATATCCATGTCTCTCGTGTATAGAGCTGCCATAGGTCCTGTCTCAATACTCTGTTCCTCTCACTATGAGAGAGACGGATATGTGGTGCATCCCTGTCATACTGGAATGATGGTAGATGATCCATGTCTAGGCCATGTTGTGAGAACCAATGTGTGACCTGTGCATACCATGATCCTCTGTCTCCTGCCTCAGCCAGCTGTCTAGATGCCTCAAAAGCTCTATATGACAATCTGTCCTATGGCATCTCTCTGAATCTGTCTAGCAAGCATATAGTCTGGAATATGGCCTCTACCATCATAGGAGGTGCAGCAAACTCTGCTCGGATAATGTCATGAGGTACCGACGGTTTGCTGCGTATCATGCGTGCCATCATGAGGGCCTGTGGTCTCTCTATCTGTGTCCACCAATGGGTAGCAAGTCCTGGCGCCCATACCGCTGCTCCATACATCAGTGCCGGTGTGACTAATGTGTCAAATAGCCACCCCTTTGTTCGGGGCTCCTGAAAATGCGCCTGGTGGCACTATCTCTCTAGCATAGCCAATGCTGCATATCCCCGTGTCAATCTAGCTCTAGCTACTGAACCCATGGTGAAGCGCGTGGCTGCTGCAGAGAAGGTAACCCCTAGGTACACGTATGATGTCACCACCTCCACCTGGCGTCCTGCGAGAGTGAATGTCAGTTGACTCTTGCCCTGTCTCGATGTATGAAAGACCATAACCTTGGTTTTCCCAAGGTTCACAGTAAGACCCCTCTGTGTGCAGAAATCATCGAGTGCATGTAGATGCTGCTGTAGACCTCTTGGAGACTCGGACACTAATACAATATCGTCAGCATAAATCATAATATGTACTGAGGTACCTGCTAGATCAACTCCATCCCCGCCTCCCCGTGTGATGAAGTCAGCCACCTCATCAATGTATAACCCAAATAGCGTGGGGGAAAGTGGGCATCCTTGCTTCACACCAATGGTGCTAGCAATAGTCTCGGACACACCTCCTGGGCATCTGACTCGCCCAAAAACCTGCTCATATAATGCATAGATGCCCCATGTCATATCTGCTGGTATGCCAAGAGACTGCAGGCGCTGAAAGAGCCTCTCTCGTGGTACTGTGTCAAATGCCTTGCGGAAATCCACAAAGCAGCAATAGAGCTTTCTCTTCCTCACTCTGGCCTGATCAATCATACATCTCAAAGTGAATACATGGTCAGTGGTAGAGAAAGCTCTCTTGAAGCCTGCCTGCCCTGATGACCGTAAACCTGCTCGCTCAGCATATAAGCTAAGCTCTTGCTCCAACACTGCACCATAGAGTTTACACGTGGCCAACCATAACCGTCCTGTAGTTGCTCGGATCGAGCATATCCCCTGTTTGGTGGATCGGCACAATGGTGTGCATCGTCCACTCCGTAGGCAAACCCTCTGCTAGTGCCTTGTTAAACAGGTGTGCAAGAAAAGGAGCCAAAGAATCTACTGCATATATGAGATGCTCACCCTATAGGCCCATATGGTCGGCGGCCCGTCCATGCTGTAGGCGGCGGATAGCTTCCTTTACCATCGAGTGGGTAAAGTAGCTAGCTGTGGTAGGTCGAGGCTCCTGTGGCTGAGGTATAGGTGGCTGCTATGGGGCGTGGTATAGGCCCTCTGCATATGTGTGCCATGTCTGTGGGTCTGCAATGGGTGTCGGTGTCCGGGGCTCTCTGAAATGCCGCCATGAGATAGGGCTATCTCTACTCATGAAGAAATGAAAGATCTCTAGCTCCTGTATCTCTGCGAAGGCCCGCCTTTTGCGGCGAGTACGTCTCCTCATCTCTCTCCTCGACTCCTGCTCTGTGATGGCTCCCAAGGCTCTCTGTATGCGGAGCCGTGAGTATAGGGCTCTGCACTCGTCATCATACCATCTGTTCTGGGACATAGTCCCAGATCTCGCAGGCTCTCCTGAGTGGGCACGATGTGGGAAGCTCTGTAATGCAGCCGTGTGTAGGAGTGATGGCAACTGGGCTGTAATGGTATCCATAGGTGCCAGGGGATCCATGAGTAGGAGCCCATCCTCTACTCTGCCAGTGTATATGTCTGCCATGTCATGTGTGAAGTAGATGGTAGTGTGTGGCGTCGGTATGTGGGGGGCTGGTGATACTGGTGATCCGGCTAGTGAAAATGCCAAGTATGTATGATCTGCCCCAATAGGACGAGGTGGGATGGAGAATGAGGTGACAAGCTGTGATGCCTCCAAAGATCCCATAATGTAGTCCACCACCGTGCCTCCGGTCCGTGTATGACCCCCATGTGGGAAGCATGTCAACCCTCCTGATCCCGGCCACTGTAGCATCCCGTTATAAATAACGAGACGATGCCTAGCTCCCAACTCTAGTAAGTGGTCCCCATAATGTCCTCTGTCTGGTCCAGTGTCCACTGATGCCCGACTAGCCCCTATCTCCTCTGGATCCACAGGGTGGAGGTTCTCCATGTCATCATAGTCATACACCTCACACTGTCTGCTCTGTGTGTGGGCATTGAAGTCACCCGTAAGAAATACTTCCCCTAGTGTAGAATAATGCATAATCTCCTCTGACAGACAAGTGTATGGCGAGGCTCCTGTCTCCTCCTCCTGTGACATGTCCTCTGTAATGACATAGGAGGATCCTGATGGAGGAAAGTAACATAGGGCTATGTATATAACCCTGTCCTGTGAGAGCTGTAAGCTGATCCATACTGGCCTCTAGATCCTGTGCTACCACTCTTAGTCTCCCCTGTAGCTCCCATCTGAATAGAACTGCTACTCCCCCCGACCCTCTCGAGGTATCCTGGCGTGTGGTCCTCCTGTATGCTGACTCCCACTGGAATCCCTCTACTCGAGGTAGCCCTCTCTCTGGGCTCTGATGTGTCTCTGTCAGAAGTATGATGTCTCTCCCCACCATAACATCCTCCAGTCGTCCAGGCTGCATCCTTAGTGAACCATTACAGTTCCATACTGCCATGTGTATCTCTGTCAGTGGCATGGTCTTTGTCCCATAGGCCCCAAACCGCTAATCCATGGGCCGGCCATCAATGATGACCCGACCATCTCGATAGAAGGCCTTCTTGCCTTCTCTCCTCGCGTGTAAGACTCGTGGCATGCAGGCTCTCCTATGCTCTAGCTGCATCCTCGTGAGATCATCATCCAAGAAAATAGGAGCTCCCTCTAAGCCTCGTAGTATGACCCTCTTCCTCATGAAGGTGACCCTCTCCGTCTCTCCTGCAAACTGTAGGATGAGGGCTCGCTTGCGTGTTGAGTCTTTCCCGGCTCTCCATGCTTTGGTGAAGGGGAGAGGGTCCTCTTCCCTGTCGCCTAGCTTCATGCATAGAAGCTGTCCATCTTTCTCGAGAGTGGAGTTGGGTGTCTCAGCTATACCTGTGACTCGAATGTTGAGGCAACAGGCATGCCTCATCTTCTCCTCCTCAATGGTGGTGTGAATGATTTGATGTTCTTCCCTTTGAGTCTCCTCCCTCACTTCTTTGCGGATGTTCTTCTTCACCACCTCAACCCATCCTGACTGCTTGGCTTCGAGTTTTCCCTCCATGTCCTTTGTGATCTCCTTGGAGATCTCTTCTTTGATGGCCGTGAGAGTGTTCTATTTGATCTCCCCTTCTTCCTTCTCGATGTTCTTGACGACTACCAGTTCCACTTTCAATGCACTCACCTCCTCCTTGAGTGCTGTGTTCTCTTGTTCAAGGCCCGTGACCCGTGCTTCAAGGGCCATGATGTGCCGGTGTAGTTTGTTCTCCACCTCATTGAGGTTGGAATCGGATGTCTTCTTATTCTCCTTGATTAGTGCCTTCATTGCCGTCTCGAGGGCCTCGAGTTTCTCTTGGAGACTCGGGGCCATTCCTTGAGATTGAGGAGAGAAAGGGAGTTATGTTGCTGCCTTGGGGGCCTGAGCAAGGGTGGGTGGGGAAAGGGGGGCGCACACCCTAGCGGAGAGGGAGGCGGGCCAGCATATTGCCAGCAGTACTGGCCGCCAGCGGCGAACAAAGAGGGCGGCTACGCACAGAGGCGCAAAGTGAAGCAAGCGGCGAAAAGCCGGCAGCGAACAATCGCGGGCGGCGACAGTAGAGAGATTAACAGCGAACAGGAGCGGCGAGGGCAGAGGCGAACTGGGGCGGCGAGGGCAGAGGCGAGGGCGAGGAGGGTAGGCGAGGGATGTCGAGAGAGAGGAGCAGCGAACAGCGACAGTAGCGAACAGAGAGCAGCGGGGAGAAGGCGGCGGTGAGCAGGGGCGGCCCAGGGAGAAGGCGGCGGCGACAGTAGCGAACAGAGGAGAGGACGGCGAACAGAGAGCAACGGGCGGCGAACAGAGATTGAGGAGAGAGAGGGCGGCGGAAGCGAACAGAGAGAGAGAGAGAGAGAGAGAGAGAGAGAGAGAGAGAGAGAGAGATGACAAAGTTCAAGAGAGAAAGATTGCACAACTCAAATGATACTCCATGTTAATAGAACACCCGTGTACATGTTTATAGGCATCAAGCCTTAACTTTTGACCAAAACCAAATAAGGGTTATTCACACCCAAAGAGGGTGTTCACACCAACTAACTCTGAAATACCCAACATTACCATATATATATATATATATACCTAGACTAATCCAATCATTTCCAAGAGGGATGTATTCAAGGACTTCCCTATCAATGGCCTGAAAATAAGCATCATCATCAAATTGAAGGTTGTCAATACACTAGTAAACAAAAAAGACAGCCACAAACTCAAAATGAGCATACTCTGTTTGAAATGCGACCTTTGAGATACTCGTCTCCACTTTTGAAGTCAATCTTCAAGAAGACCTTTGCATCTTTGGGCCATTCCAAGACACACTCAATGCTTGGGTAGTAAATTTTGTTTTTAATGGTGGGCTTATTGAGGATGCAGTAATCAACACAAAGGACGGCCAAGCTGTCCTCCTTGAGAAACAGAATAGGCACTACGAAGCATGAGAAACTGAGGCACATGAACAATGACCTTAACGACTCCTCCCACTGACTGTCTAACTCTGCCTCCATGGGCATACTGAGGCGAAAGTAAAACTTACTCCAGGTTCTGAGACTAGCGGAAGGTCAATATGATGATTTACAGACCGGTAGGACGGGGGTCGAGACGAGCACCTTTCCTATTCTCCTCTTTCCATGGATATCAGAACTTATGGGAGTCTAGTTAAGTATGGGTTTAAACCTGTGAAACCATTTCATGCTTAAAATCACATCTACACTTATCAAAGGTGTGACCAGAAAATCACACATGAACTCAACATGTTGGATACTAAATTGGCATCACGGGCTTCGTACTTGATCCTAGTATTCATACACGAAATTCCTCAACTTGCCTCTCAAAGTGGACCCGCCAAAAACCAAACGGCCGACTCAGTGATAACATGCTCTATGCTGCCACTGTCAAACGAAATGACAACATGCTAAGAACCTACAAGCATCATTTGAACAACTCATTTGCCTCTTACTTCCAGCTCCCTACTAATGATAGCAACAGCAGTAACAACAGCAGATGGGGATGGAGATAGTAGAACTACTACTCTCATGGTAGAACCTTCAGGGCTAAAAGTATAGCGATTGAAGGCTGGGAGAAGGACTCCTTGTTGTGTACGATAATGCAGTAGTGCAAGTACCCGAGTGTTCACATTCCATGAGGGAGGGAAGACAGCTTCACGTTCATCATCTTCTTGATTTCCTTTGTTGAATTCTACATGTACAGGATTATTATGTCTATGAGTATAGGTAGATGTGCGAGGAAGTACATAATGATTCAGGGGCAGTGCCACCGCCTTGGTTTGGTTCACTGGATAAATCCTGGATGCTTATCACCTTTCTTTCGTTCAGGTGATGGAGGATAGTAAGATCTCATTCAAATCCCATCAACAAGCCCGAAGACAGCCTTAGAGGCTACACGGAAATTCATCCATCAGGATCTCCTTTTCCGGCAGCTCGATGATCCCCTTATGGGCTGAGATTGAATGCAGCAACCAGAGTTACAATTTCCACCAGACCAATGTTGCCCTGTTCTAAAGACAGCACGCTACTGCACCACTCCCAATCATCAATCAAGAATCCCTTTCTTTTTTGCATGCACAACAGAGCAAGCATTTGAGGGCAGCTTCAGTCTTTGTTGGGACAATGTCAACTCTGGAGTCTGAACACATGCCAAAAGGGATGAGGCCTAAGATGAAGGTAAAGAGGCCCCCAGAGTCTATGAAGGCCAAAGGTTGGAACTTGGGGTCCAAGAGAGAGTGCTGCAAATTGACAAACTGGCAAGAGAAACCAGCAGAATTTTGAGTAGTAAAATGAAGTGGAATTGGACTCGAAATGGACCTTCACATATGCATACAGTGGAGCAAATAAATGGGACTCTAAGAAATGAGCCTAAGGGATCCATTAATGGATAAAAAGCGGGGATAAAATGTCCAACATACTTACAATTGAAAGGTCCATCCACACCTATGAAAGTGCAGGCCTCCCATGCTGGCCAGCAATAGGCAGCCCAGGCCAGCCCCCTAGCCAGCCCTCACACAGGCTGGCCATGGACAGGTCAACTGTCCAGCCCAGTCATGGTGCACGTTTAGCCAATTTCGACACCACCTTGCCTATGTATGCACCCTATCTTCAAGATACACACAAGCCTACACTCAAAAGCAACAACACAGCGCAACTCAAAATGTGGCAAACAAAAACTGCGCAGGTTCAACTTTATCAAACTGCACACAAGCTTACATTAAACAGCAATCCCCAGAGTGCATGCACAAGGAATACTATGAGTACAACGAACATCCATCCAACTCCACAACTTGCACATCTTTTACAAGCCTTCTTACAATTCGCAAGCGCACCCAAAGTAGAAAGAACCTATCTAGCTCCAGAGGCACTATAAGCATTGCATGACAAAGACTTACCATCTCCACATAAGAGGCCTGGTCATGTGCATTCAGAACTTCGATATCATACTCCTTGGCCCCCTTTTCCTGCACCCACATTTCCTTACAGCTCAAGGCAAGTTCCATAATAAAAGTCTGAATTTGAAATGTTCTTTTCTTCAAGGCATGTTCCATAATACAAGTCTGAATTCGAAATGTTATTTTCTTCAAAGGCATTACACAACAACAGTTACCCTGATAGCCTTTGTTAGCTTTCGGTTGGCCTCGTCCAGAACTGGAAGAAAAGTTCGCACCCTGCTCAGCACTGCACAGCAACCCATTTGAAGACCGTGAAATTTTCAAAATTGAAATAATTTCTTCTTTTGTCCCAACTTCCCCTAGCCTTCTTGATAATAGCAGAATTGGAAACTCTTTTTACTAACAGTTTTTGTAAGAGCATTTAGAACTTTGCCATGACCTTGGCAAGACTGCATACCAATGGAAGTAACTTCCAAACTTAACAAGTGCGATCTTGACTCCATGAGGCTCTACTCAGAAAGATTCAAATCATCCAACTCCAGCATGCATAGCATAGACTACATGCTATAACATCCCAACACACACTTCTTTTTTGGGGAAAATACACCCCCCCAACACACACACACACAGTTTTTGTAAGGGCATTTAGATCTTTGCCATGACCTTGGCAAGACTGCATACCAATGGAAATAACTTCTAAACTTGACAAGTGTGATCTTGACTCCATGAGGGTCTACTCAGAAAGATTCAAATCATCCAACTCCAACATGCATAGCATAGACTACATGCTATCACATGACAACACACTTTTTTTGTGTGAAAATAAACACCCCCCCCCCCCCAACACACACACACACACACACAAAAGCGATGGTGGGAAAATTGCACCGTTTAAGAATTGATATAAACCAATTGGCTCCAACTTGGACGAAGACTTCGATGCCGAATAAAAATGATTAAGATAGAGGAGAGAGAGGAAGAGAGAGAGATTGGTGTCAGGGTTTTCTTTGTATTATATGGCACAAAAAGTGTGTTGAATGTATGTACATAATTTCTGAATGTATGTGCATGATTGGGCCCTTGGTCAGCCCCGGAGGGGTGACCTCTGGCCCCTTCTACATGACTTCTATGCTTCTAGACTAATGATCGACTTGAATGATCTGAATGAATGAATGACTTCATGCTTATGTATATGTTAGGAAGCAGGTCGGCCACCATATACTGCTGTCGGCCTGTTTGTTGGACAAATATTTACGATATTGTTCTTTAAATGCTGCGCTTTACCCTGTATGCTGCCCACGTATCCTGACCTTCAATCTAGCACCTGGCCGCCTGCTGTTGGAACTCCTACTGCCTGCCAACAGGATTCTAAGCCTTCCTGATGGTGATGATGATGATTATGATGGTGATGATGCTGAAGATGATGATGGTGCTGATGATGTGCTGCTGATGATGATGATGAGGTGCTGCTGATGCTACTGATGGTAATGATGATGCTTCTGATGCTAAATGTTGACTTAATCAAGGATTAATGATGTTCATGCCAAAGATTAGCCATGGCACGAGCATGCACGTGTCATTCCCTTCTACTAAACTTGATGACAGGGTGGACACTCTGTCATCCTTCCTCCCTGGCCTACTGTTTACTTTGAGTCTTGACTTTGACTTGGTACTTTAATTGACTTTGACTTTAATTGATATTTTTGTCTGAACACCTTCACTCATGATCTCCACTTCCAAGTCTTGCTGAAGAACTGGTCATATGATGTCCCCATGCTTGCTTTTCTCTTACCCTTGACATAGCGGTGGATCACCTACCGGATCTAATCATGCCTAATGCTAGGCCTTTGGAACTGATCTGAGAGCGTAATGATGTACTGGTTATGCGTACATATCCTCAGGGAATGCTTCCTCTGGCTTCGGCTGTTGCAAACCACCCTCCACTCCGAGAGTCTTGGGTGTGGGTTTCGATGGAGAGTAATCATTGTCGGTCCTAGGGCGAAGCCACACTAGATGGGCACGAATCCTGGCCTCCACTGAAACATGAAGAAACACAAAAAGTAGCACCTCCAGGCTAGAGGACACCATCTCCCCTACCTCGTCCCTAAGGCCCGGGCCACCCAACTCCATCCGAGCCAAAGGCCAGACGTGGGTAAGCATATCAATGATACGCACGTCATGCACCTGAATAGCAGTGGGACACTGACTCCATGCTCCAGTCCACTCCCTGCACTGCACTCAATGGTTGGGGGAGGGGGGGAGAATGAGGGATGGGCAAGGGCTACTAAGGGGGGATAGGGGAGACATGGGCTAAAAGGCCGTACCTGCCACAAGCTCTAGAGGGTCAACTAGCCTCTCAAGAAATTGAAAGCCTCGAGGGGAATCTCGACAAGGTAATGGTCTCCAAAAGGGGGGGCAGGGCGGGTTCCTCGAAAGTACCGAGGAGGGCCCATCATCGTCAAGGGGATGCTGAGGTAAATGCTCAAAACTGTTCTCTGACACAATCGTATCCTCTTGGATCTTGCCTGTCGGCGTGGCTTTGCTCTGGAAGTCAGCCACCGACGGTTCCGCCTCGGGCCGGCGGTCTACCACTCTCCTGTGCCGGCCTCAACTGAGGTCGCGTCCTCATGCTCTGGTACCTGGGGGCCTGTGTCCTATCCACTCCCCTAAGAAAGGTCTGAGTTGGGCCCGAGGGGGGAGAGAGAGACAACTGGAGGCGGCTACCTGGACTACCGATGGGGACAAGCTCTAGGGAGGTGTCCCATCTACCTATGGATGAAACATTGGCCTGGAAGGCCAGAGTACTCAACTCTCTACAAAATAGGGTGAGCAAAATGGTATGCGGCATTGACTCCAGGGAGGCAATGCATATACAACGGGATGGAATCTCAGTCGTTTGTGAACCAAAGCGGGCAGGAGGGGATTCAATCACTCTTCCAATAGCACCAACTATCATCGGGGCTCGGGAGGAGAGAAGGTACTCCTTCCTAAGACCTAGAAAGCAGATTGTCACAGGAAAGCCTAAGACACCAGCCAAAGGATCGGACGCCGCGTCGAAGCTGTGCTGCCACCTCGCAAAGAAAACACGGGTCGTATGCAATGCAACGGGGCTCAGTTGCATGACTCTGGTCGACGCTGCAGGCAAATTGAACTCAACCTGATAGTAGCCACACCCCAAGGGATGAATGTCGATGATTTTACCAGGCACACGGAGAAGGCTTGCTTGTAAAACAGATCCCTAAATTGTCTGCGCGCCAAGCATCTACCCACAATTTTGCATACCAGGGTGGAGGCCCCCAATGAAGTGATTGTCATAGCGAGGAGCTAGAGAACTTCTTCTCTAAAGGAGAGGCAAGGGACGGCAGCCTCCACCCACTTTACACGGAGCTGGAGATCTTCTTCTGAAAAGGAGAGGCAAGGGACAGCGGCCTCGATCGGGGATGACAAAGCGCCTGCCATGCAGTCCTCCTAGGGGTTCAAGACCACAAGATGCCGAAACTTCCCACTGATTTAAAAAAACCAAGAGCTATAAGCACTTGATCAGGAAGACAGGAGAGAGGATAGGGGGGAGAGAGAGAGAGAGAGAGAGAGAGAGAGAGAGAGGGCAGAAGCACGAAAAGAAGGGGGGAAGCAAGGCGAGGGCACGCAACTCATAGTCACAAGGGAACGGGAACGTTTTGGGGAACGGATGACTGTTTGAAACGGGAACGAAAAGCTTGAATAAAAGGGAACGGAATCGGGAACGCCACATCATTGCATAAATGTGTTTATAAATGTACTTTATATATCTGTAAATGCTTTGGAAAGAGGCATAGTAAAGAAAGAACCTCAAACCATCTCAGTAGTGGCCATGATAATGCATAGATGTGTTCTACATGATACATAGTTCACTTATATTTCTTACATGGTCTGCGGTGCCATTTTGGAACGGGAACGGGAACGGCTATCTCTATGGAACGCGTTCCCCCATTCCAAGAGCTTGGAACGACGTTCCCTTGTGACTATGACGCAACTAGGTGGGTTGCTGGAGAAGGCTAGGGGCTGGGGCACTAGGGGGCGAGGGAGGGCACCTAAACGAGAGAGAGAGAGAGAGAGAGGCAGAGGCAAATGAGAAGATGGAGGGGGTGGGGGAGGCGCTAGCGGGAAACGAAGGAGGGGGCTAGTAGCCAGGAGCCTAGAGGAGAGGCAAGAGGGGGGAGAGAGAGAGAGAGAGAGAGAGAGAGAGAGAGAGAGAGAGAGAGAGAGAGATTCACAAGGGCAAAGATGGGGGAAGGGGGGCTGTGCGCAAGGCATGCAAAAAGGGGGAAGGGGAGGGGGGGGGGGCGCATAGGCGAAGAATGGGGAAGAGGGGTGCGAAGTAAGGTTTCCCAAGTTTCTTGTCTGGGACACTCTATGCTTTGGCATAGTTAACCGCTGGTAACTATGAGGAGCAGTGCTAGTATGTGAGGGACAAGAAGATCAAAGGACTTTCTTGGTTGTATGAACATTGGCACGTCACTCGTAGGGTGACAAGTTTTATGATTCATCACATATTCTCATGAGGGCCAAATGATATTGATGCATGAGGCAATCTCAAAATTGTACGTGATAGAGATGAGAAGTTTGGAACTTCCCAATCATAGAATGAATGTGTAGACCACTTGATAGTTGGACCGTTTGATACTCCAAGGTGGATAAAACTCCACGGGGTTATTTTGATTCCAAAACTTTCGAGTCATATGGACTTCCCACCTGTTCGATGGGGTGTAACCCATAGACATGTCAAGGATGGAATATGTTATATCCATTGTCCCACACGATCTCTATTAATGGGATTATGTGGACCTTTGGTAACCTTACGTTCATTCCAATTTGGTGGGGTGAAAAGTAGCTAGAAGCTATACATTGTCTATGGGATGTTCAAGGACATGAGACATACACAGAAATTGATGAAGAGTTTTATGCTTGCAAAGTAGATGTGAGTATCTACTGGTTATGTGTGAAAACACAATCTTTGTTCAAAAGATTGAGCTGAAAGTAAGGTCTGTTTGCCGACAACTAATGCAAGATGCCATTTGGTATGACACTTGAGTTGTGTTGTGGGTCTGTGCTAGGATTTTTATTTGGTAGAGCTTGTTGCACTAACTAGATATTCTATTGGGATTCAGCTCTTGGCAGAGAGTTGGATTGCCAGTAAGCAATTGGATCTCTGTAGAGAGTTTACAAGAGGAGTCTTACACTGGCCTAGGTAAGAGGAAGTAGACTTGAGTAGATGTTATGGATCTCTTTATGCATTCACGGGGACGTGAATTGAATAGGAGGAGGAAAGTACGTTACGTCCCAACAAGCCTAGGGTTCGAGCTAAGGTCGTAGACTAGCCCAAGTTAGGGTTAGGGCTTAGCTAAGACATGGGAACCTAGAGGGTTTACATGTGGGCTAAGGGCGCCAACAGAATGAGGTCTATAAATAAAACAAGGGCCACTTCTAGCCAAGTTATTGCTATATAAATGACCATGGGAGCACTTATGAGTTATTGAGGTATCCACGCAGTAGACAAGAGGGCTATCAAGGGCATGCAAGACCTCATGGCCATGGAGCTGCAAGGTGATGGGTTCGGCCTAGTGGTATGGGACATTAGGTTGGGGCTATCGGTGCCAAGCAATCAGACCTCAAGCTTGGGCGTGGTTCTAGCGGACTCTTTGGGTTTGGTGGTAAGTCTCTAGCCATAATCTATCACGGTTATGCAAGGCATATGGTGTTGGACCTCATTAGGGTTTTGGTTCTAGGTCAAATGATCCTTGGGTGTGGTCTGTGAAGACCTTACACAAAGCTTGGCCAAATTGGGAAGATTCATCCGACTCCTAATGTCCAAGGCTCACCTTGTCTTGGTGTGCAACCACCTACTATATTGATTGCCTAGAAATGTCTTCCAATGCTCCCCTCCTCGTTAGGACCACAAACTAGAACCAAGAACAATGAGCTTACAAGGTAGAACTTTGCTTTGGACTCTAGGTCAACGATGCTTGCGTCTCCATGGTGTAAGGGTAGGATGATGGTGTCGCAAAAGGGACTTTGGTATGGGTGTTCAACTTGTGTTTTCTGCCACCGAAGACAATTCCAATCCACCTTAGGATTTGGGCACTATAAAAACCAGATCCGCCTTCAGGAGTTGGCCAGCATTGTGGCAGGGAGAACCTAGGAAAGAGGTGCAGATACTTGCAAGAAGAGGGGCTACCTACAGCTCTATTGGCACATCCACACTCCCATGTGGCGGCCAAGATTCCTGACAAAAGTAGCATTGTCATCTATATAAAAGCTCTAAGTCAAGGAGTTTCTCCGAGTATCTGATGCCGCGGGAGTTAGAGAAATAATGGTCAATACTAGCCACTCAATAGCTTAGATGATGATCCAAGATTTTTCTTCCTTTTTTCTTTTTTCTTTTTTATTTTCTTCAAAAAGCAATGCAAAGGAACTTACCACTGCTTTCACCAAGGGGTTGTAATGGTACAGACTTTGGGACAACCAGGGCACTCTCCTCCTGGTTAGCCTTGCAAATGGACAGCAGCTTTGCTCCTATATTTTATTTTATTGTTTTTAAAGACAAATAAAAGAAAGGAAATAAATGAAAGAATCAAAGCAAAAACAAAAAAAATCCTAACGATTTTTTAATTTTGGTTAAGCAAGCGAAAAAAAGGCACCAGGTGAGGAGCCGTGTTCCAGAAGCAGCAGGTCCTTGTTTGTACAAGCTCCTGCAGGAGCCTTTACAAAGAAAACAGACAATCTTTGCACAAATCAAGTGTCGGAAATGGAAAGCTTTGCATTCAAAGAAACCACCCACCCCTCCAATATTAGTAATAATACAAAGAAAAAAAAAGGGGAGCCCTTACCATGGCTCTTTGGAGAGCGACTCTCAGTGAGCCTTTGCAAGTGAAGGGTTTAACACGGGCTTTTCAATAATATATATCTATATATATTAGGGTTTACTGCCACTTTTTTTTTCCCAAAAAAATAAAAAAGAACACCCTATCCGCCCACTAATTTTTAGTTGGGTCATAAACCATTTTTTCAAACCGGTCAAAATAAGGACATGCTTATAAACTAACCAGTTTTCTAAGCTAAATTTGCATATTTTGTCGGTATTTTAACTGAAAACTAGTAAATTTGATCGCTTTTTTGTAAAAGCTCGATACAAATTTCAGCCGGTGAAAATACATTGAAATGCCATTTTTGTCGAGTAGCCTAGCAAAGGAAGCACATCTTTTGGAAAAAGCATGTGTTCATTAACAATAAAAACACCACATTGTTTTAAAAGCACCACCCTAGCCTAGCCTTGGGGGAGGAGTGAATTGGGATGAGTAAGACATACATCAAGTTAGGGTTTTCCAAAACATTATCGTCTCGCTGTTGCAGCATGTATTCTTTTTGTTGGCACACGAGCTGTTACACTTCACTAGGGGGAGGCCCCTAGGCTCTCCCCTCAAGACGAATGGTTCTACTAAGGTGTAGGAACATCATGTTGACTAAGCTTGACAGTGAGACCTCTCTCCTCAATCACCATGGATTCTTGACTTGTGCACCACTCGTGCACCACCTGTAGTCCCCTTACCCCCCATCAATGGAAAGCTAACTGAACCAAGTTAGCACGTTGCAGGCGTGCCGCCTCCCTTCAACACACAATGCTAGGTCGAATTCAGCAACTACCTCTTGTTTACCCCTACCTCTTCCCAAGGCCATTTCTCTACCCCACTACCCCTACGTTATGCACCATGCATTGTGACCCTATTATCATCCTACAACAAACGGGCTACTCCTCGCTCCAACCCTCTTTTACTTCCTGACTAGCATGCAAGAGGCCTTCGACAACCGAACCAGAGGCTTCGTCCCCCAGTCTCCTTACAGAGAACAGACCATGATTGAAGCTCGTTGAGAAGGAAGCAAATACCCCTTTTGGAGGAGGCGGAAATAACGGCGGTCATGGAGACCCTACATAGCTGCCCAAGTGTCTATAAGAAGGACAAGCTAGGAATATATCTCAAGAGGAAGAAGGCCGCTAAACAAAAAGACAGACGAAGCCCTGCAGCCAGCAGAGGTAAGCTCTCAATCTCTCTCCCACCTTAGTTAGTGATTGAGAGCTTACCCTATAGCAGCATGTAAGCTCTCAATCTCTCTCCCACCTCAGTTGGTGCTCGAGTGGTCACATGCTTACCAGACCCAAGCTTTAATTGGTCTTTGTCATGGCCCCTGCCCTTCAGATGAAACCCTAAAGTCTTGGATTAGGGCTAACTGGTAGATTAGAGGCATCTTTGTAGAGCACACTCAGTACCTTCCAAATAACTTCTTCTGCTTTTTCTTTCATGATGAAGGAATGGCCCTTAATGCTCTAAGAGTTGGGGCAATGGATGATCAAGAACTCCCCCCTTTCACTCTTTAAGTGGTCCTAAATTTTTTCACCTCGTGGACCCAAGCTATCCAAGAGCCCTATATGGGTTCCTCAATCAAAGATTCAAAACTGACTTAAATCCCAGATGGCATCCCCAAGTCCTTGAACTTGATATCAGCAAACAAGGAACTTCCCACAGTTCTGTAGATTGACCTGGGCTTCAACATATCTATTCAGCAACCCATTATTTACAAGAATCTGCCCAATGCATGCTTCCATTATGGGAAGGGGCACTTCATTGGAAATTGTCCACTTAGAAATGGACAAAACCTTGGAAATGAATTGACTAAGATCCCCCAATCTCAAGATAAGGAGGGTTTTCAACAAACCAATAGAAGAGGTCGCATAGGAAACCCCCCCTCCTCTTCAACCAAACCATTTCAGGAACCCTAATAGATTTGCCCCCCTCCTTGAAGAAATCTTTGCCCCTACTCAACTCAAGGAATGTTCTGACAAAGAGGGATCCCAAGATGGAGACTTTGTTCAAGGCACCCAGTTCTTCAATGAAGCCAATGGTGATTTAGATCTAGAAAGAGGAGTGGATGAAATGGACTTCTAGAAAGATAATAGTGGTGCTGAAATCCCCACTCAAAGGAGTAGAGAGAGAAAGCTTTGCCTTCCATCTATCAAGGACCTTGTTCCTAATCAACACACCCCCTCATCGAAAGGGAACCTATCAATCCCTACCAAGAGGAGGCAGATGTAAGCATTGAGTCCCCATTGGCTTCAGAAAAATAGCCCCTGGTCAAAGGTAAGCCCATCCCCAAAAAATTAGAACAAATGAACTCCCTTAAAATTTTGTCCTTTAACACTAAAAGGTTGACCAATCAGTCAAGAGCTCATGTCATTAAAGATTGGATGTGGCAAACCAATCTGATCCCATATCTTACAAGCCTACAAGAAGTAAAAATAGCTGAGGAAATTTTGGATAAGAATCTCAAGATTATATCTAGAGACCACAAATGGTTCTCTACAGATCACTAAGGTGGTACCGTGTTGGGCATAAAAGAAAACCTCTACCCCTTCATCAAAAACATAACCAAAGATACAGAGCATAGGTGGACAACCATCTCCCTATATACTTCTAGCCCTTCCAGGCCAAGTCTGTGATCTTCCTTGATATCCCTGGACTCCCCTATCATTTTAGTGGGAGACTTCAACATGGTGGAAAATATTTAGGATAGGTTTAAGCACAAACGTGGTGAAATCTGTGGCACAGAAAAGAAAAGATGGCTTGAATGTAAAGGGTTACATGATCTAATTGTTTTGGAATAATCCTCGTCCTTCACTTGATCAAATCAAGTCTAGTGATCAAGTGAGGAAGGCTAGACTCAGTTGTGTTGTCTGCAATATAAATCAAACCATCATGAGTAGAATCGAACTTAGAAAAATATTTAGCATGAGAAGTCATGTGAGATCTTGCCCCACTATCAATCCACCATGTTTCCTGCTTGCTGCCATGGTCTACATGGTTGGCTTCTTTGATTTCTTCAATAGGGAGAAAAGTGTTGGCAATTGTGAAGTTTTGAGAGCTTTCATCTTCAGCATAGCTGACTGATTTCCCCTTCAAATTAGCTTGAGATGCCACATGACTAATAGCCTCCTCAATGCCTATCTTACCTGAGGAGTTAAAGTGTTAACTATCATTATGCTCTCAAACCACAAACCTATCCTTATTGTAACCTTGAACAAGGCCTCCCTCCCATAGGGTTAGGGCAACATGGTTTCACTATGACCCTAAAATCTTCCAACTCCCCTCAGTTAAATCTGGCATAAAACAAATTTCGAAGAGCAACTTCAGCCTAGGGAAATCATCGGTTGGCACTTGGTCTTCTGCTATTAAAGAATCTCAATCTTTCCTCTCTGCGACAACTAAGCAAGAAGTCACCAAAATCTGGGCTGAGAGAAGAAAAAGGAAGTATGCTCGTCAACAAATTGGAGCAACTGATTAATGAAGGCAAAGATCTACGTTAGGATGAGCTTCTTCAAGCCAAAGCTGAACTCAGTGAATGAAAGGAGGAAATTAGCTCTGAAAACTTTCACCTATACATCAGAGAGTGGTGGCAGGTAAAGTCGATAGGCCTTCAAAATAATTCTTCAATATCCTAAAGCAAAAGAGCAAAAAGGAGAGAGTCGCTATGCTTCTCAATAAGGATGGCATTATAGCTAAAATCCTTGAAGAGAATCTCCAAATAGCTCATAGATTCTATGTTGATATATTCAATTACCACCCTGTTAGATCTACAGAGAGGACCGAGGCTTGTGCCTGCATAGCCAAATGTAGAAAAAAAGCCATCCCCAAGTCCATAGCTGCCACGTTAGAGGGGGACCTCATAATAGAAGAGCTCAACACCACCATAGATACTCTCAAGAATGGAAAGAGCCAGGCTTAGATGGGCTATTAGCTAAATTCTACAAAACCTTTAAGTTGTGGATTATCCATCCCTTATTGGATGTATGGAAGGAAGTAGTTCAATTTGGAGGCCTTCCTCTATCCATCAATGAGGGAGTCATAAAGCTTATTCATAAAAGAGAGGTGAAGAACATCTTAGCTAATTAGAGGCCCCTCACCACGTTATCCACAGGATACAAGATTTATGCCAAATCCTTGGCTAGGACCTAATTGTCTACCCACATGGACTCATGGATCTTGAAGGAACAAAAAGGCTTTATCATCAAGGGTAGATTTATTTTAAATGCCATTAGAGTTCTATGGGAAGGTTTTGAATATGCTCAAAAATATAATCAGGGCTTTATATTCTTCAAATTTGATTTTGATAAAGCCTATGATGAATGACAGACTGGATGGGACTTCATTCTCCAATCCCTTCACGACATGGGTCTTGTGGAAAGATGCAGGGGAGAAGAGAGCTTGAGCTCTTGCAAGCACACACACACTCACAAAACCCTAAAAGAGAACACACAAGGTGAGAGGCTGAAAATCTTCTTCTTCTTCACACAAATATACAAAGATAAGAGTACCCACCATATGAAAAGGTACTCAACCAAATACACCCTAAAAGAGAACACACAAGGTGAGAGGCTGAAAATCTCCTTCTTCACACAAATATACAAAGATAAGAGTACCCACCATATGAAAAGGTACTCAACCAAATACATACTAGGGTTCTCTATAGTGTGAACCCAACTAAATGAGCTGGCGCTATAACTATGCTAGTCTCTAGAATGACTGTTACACATCTTGTCATCCCACTGGCCACATATCACACATGATCTCACTAACCATGCGAGTGGTGTAAGTGTGGGGCCTATCCCCCCAGGCGGGTCATCAATGTCCACCACCTCACTAGATGAGCTCGATATCCCAACACTCCCCCTCGAGCTCAACTCCATCTCATGTACACCAAGCGAAGCTCTAAATCTACGGAGCTTCTCAACGTCTCCTGCCAAAACCTTCTCTCTGACAAAATGGTAGTGGACCTCTATATGCTTCGTACGAGCATGCTGAAAAACTGGGTTCCTGGCCAACTGTATACTGCTAATGTTGTCACAAAAAATGACAACTTGTCTATCCACTGATAGACCCAAATCTGCAAGTAGCTTTCTTAACCAAGCTACCTCACATGCTACCATAGCAGCACCTCTGTACTCGGCCTCTGTACTGGATAGAGCAACCGTAGGAGGCTGCTGCTTGTTGCTCCAAGTCACAACAGCACTCCCCAAAGAAAACATGAAGCCGCTAGGAGATCTTCTATCTAAGATACTACCAGCCCAATCAGCATCTGTGTACCCATGTACACAGATCTCTGTCCCAATTTCGTAAAATAGTCCACAATGCAAAGTAGACCTCACATACCTCAGTATGCGTCTCAATGCATCCAAATGCGACTTCCGAGGAACCTGCATAAACTGACTCACCAACCCAACAGCATAGCTTAAATCTGGCCTGGTGATCGTCATGTAGATCAAGCTTCCTACTATATGCCTATAC
Source organism: Cibotium barometz (assembly GCF_041138505.1). NCBI lineage: Eukaryota > Viridiplantae > Streptophyta > Polypodiopsida > Cyatheales > Cibotiaceae > Cibotium > Cibotium barometz. Next base: position 9,189,213 of record NC_141104.1, on the reverse strand, counting down.
ATAGTAGGATCCTCCACCAAAATCTCTCCTGAATCTGCACTCAACTTGCCATTTTGATCCAATGGCACTGAGATAGGCTTACAGCCTGTCATACCATACTTGGACAACATGTCCAAGCTATACTCTCTGTAGTAATCCAATACCATGTGGTGACCTAATCACCTCAATGCCCAAGAAATATCTGAGCTCCCTCAGATCCTTCATCTCAAACTTCTGTCTAAGCAAGATCTTTACATCAAAGATCTCTGCATCATGGTCCCCCGTAATGATAAGGTCATCTACATAGATGACAACAAGCACAACCCCTCTATCATTGTGTCTCACATACAGCGAGAAATCTGCATTGGCTACATGAAAGCCAATAGTGACAAGATATTCAGAAATCTTGTTAGACCATGCCCTTGGTGCTTGTTTTAAGCCATACAAGGCCTTCTTCAACCTGCAAACATGCTCGGGGTGACTCACATCCTCATAACCAGGTGGCTACAACATATACACCTCTTCTTGCAAATCCCCATGCAAGAATGCATTCTTAACATCCATCTGATGGAAAGACCATTGCTTTGACGCAGCCACTGCTATCACAACTCTCATTGTTGCCATCTTGGCAACTGGGCTGAAAGTTTCCTCATAATCAATGCCATATGTCTACGCATATCCTTTGGCTACCAATCTAGCCTTGTACCTGCTTATGCTTCCATCATTGTTCTGTTTTACTTTGTATAACCACTTGCATCTAGCCTTGTACAACCACTTGCATCTAGCCTTGTACCTGTTGCTTATGCTTCCATCACTGTTATGTTTTACTTTGTACACCCACTTACATCCAATGGCTTTCTTGCCTTCAGGCAATTGCACTAAATCCCAAGTCTCATTTCCATATAGTGCATCCATCTCCTCATTCATAGCTTTCTCCCAACACACATTTCCAACAGCCTCATCAATGCATGTGGGCTCTACAACCTGTACAACTTTTGCCATGTATGCATAGTGATGTGCCACATAACTATCATAGGTAAACCTCTGCACAGGATTCTTCACTTGCCCAGATCTTCGCAGCTTTGCATTCCATAGCCTTCTTTACACCAGGTGTTCTCATAGCTAGTATCCCAAGATCCTCATCAAGGCTCATCTTTGAGCCACTAGACTCTCCCATCAACATGAGAATGCCCTGCAGAAATGTTAGGCATACTAAGGGGCTCAACCACTTTCTCTTTGCCTTTATGTGATGTACTAATCACATTTGCAAGACTGGTATTATGACACAGTCTGCCACTCTTGGTCTACCAACTGAACTGCTAGATGAGGACTCTCCTGGTCAAAGACTGTGATTGCTGACTTGCATTCTGTGCAACCACACTTCCACTCACATCAACCCCAACAGCTTCTTTTTCAGCAGCATACCAGCTGCTCATCTCATAAAAAACAACATCCCTGCTTACCCTCAACTCACGTGTAGCAGGGTTATAACACCTGTATCTCTTTTGCTCAAGGGAATATCCAATAAACACACATTTTTCAGTTTTTGGATCCAGCTGCTGGCACATACACATATGCAATGCATCCAAAAACTTTCAGATGAGATAAATCAAGTTTTCTGCCAGTAAACCTCTCCTCTAGAGTTACATCATTTATGGCTGCAGTTGGAGTCTTGTTTATGATGTATACTGATGTAGAAACAGCTTCATCCCAATAGCTATGTGGCATATTCTTCTCTCCCATCAATGCTCGCGCAATCTCAGCAATGTGCTTGTTTTTCCGCTTAGCAACTCCATTTTGCTGTGGAGTGTATCTGCATGTAAACTGTCTCCGAACCCACTCGTGTTACGGTGACCTCTACTCTATTCTCCATCTCTCTCTTGTTTATTTTATTTGGTTTATTAGGGTTTATGCTTTTAATTTGTGAAAGTATATGTTATGATCTACTTTTTGTGTTAAGAAATTAGAATTTCCTTCTCCAGCTTTAGGGACCACTCAAGGAAAAGGATTTTTTAAGAAACATTTAAAAATCAAGGTTTACGAAATTTATTTGGTGCAAAGAAAACCAAAGGTTTGATTTTTGAGAATTTCTAAAGCTTCAACAAATCAAAGGAGAATTATCACGAGAAAAAGAAGCGCCTACAAAAGCTACAGCAAGGGTACAAGTGCTTGGACAAAGAGAGGAGTTCACGAGAAAAAGAAGCGCCTACAAAAGCTACAGCAAGGGTACAAGTGCTTGGACAAAGAGAGGAGTTGACCAAAAATCCAAAGGGTAAAGAGAAGAAGGGCATGAAAACCTTTGGGCAAAGGTTGGATGGTTTATGGGAATTATATGGGCATTGGATCAAGGGTTATAGTTTAATATCACCTTTTTCAAAAACCACCTCTATTTAAACCAAAACCACCCTTCCTCTTCCAAAACCCAATTTTCTCAATATTCTATCTCTCAAAGATCAAGCCGTATGGATGCAATCAAGAGGACAAGAGCTTTAATTCCCTAATCTCTGAATTGCTAAACCCATCACATAGAGAAATTCCATATTCAAGGGCTTATATTCTCTCTCCATTGCCCTTTTTCACACCAAAAAAAAACCATGTGTGCTAACGTCGTCTGGCCTCTTTTTCTTTAGCCGCCAAATTCCCTTGTTCCTCCTCTTTCTTCTTTTTAGCGTAACAGTTGGCCACCTCATCGTTGCTTTTCTCTCTCCTCTCCTTGCACTTGATACCCATCGCCATCTCCTTTTTTTAAAAGCATTGCGTACTGATCAACTTTACTTTAAAGCTTTTTTTTTTGGTTAAAGGTAAAAGCTTTAAGCTATAAAGCTTTATATTAAAGCTTTGTGTAGAAAGCTATAATTCGAGCTTTTAAAAATTGCAACTTTCTACCTCCCCTCACACATTTTGCAAAAAAGAATAAGAGAGAATCTCCAAAAAACCATGTATAAAAAAAAGGGGAAAATTTTTAAAGGCTTTCCAAGCTTCAAAAGCTTTGAAATTCAAAAGTTCTTGCCCACACAAGCTTCCTAAGAGCTACAAAAGGGTAAGCTATAAAGAAGGGGGGAAAAAACATTCAAGCACTATGCTCATACACATCTTTTAAAGGTAAAAATGGGCTACAAACTAATCTCGAGGGCGTCAGATATCACTTACGTGCTTTGTGACACTTGAAGTTGGAAATTCTTCCTTCACAAAATTGGGACAACATATGACTTCAAGAAATTCGAATCAAGAACCGTAAGTACTACTCTTCACATATTGTTTATTTGCTTATCTTAATTACTATCAAATTTTTACAATTTTATTTTTCTTTATAACCTCCTTCTATTTTCAAGAAACTTCTATCTCTTCAAGCTCAATTAAATGAAAAATGAGCTAAGAGGATAGAATTGGAAGAATTACTCTCTAATAGCAAACGATCAAGAAGTGTTAAAGCTAACTTTGACATTTGGTGCACCATCAAATAAACTTTTCGTTGAACAAGAGAAACAAAAGGAAAGAAAAATAGTTGTAAAGCTTTCACATTTCAAAATTTTAATGGTAAAAAGGATGTAAAAATTGGTATTGTCATGGATTAGTCAACTTGATGATTATTTTTTGGGAGAAGAATTTTTCGAGAAAGATAAGGTCAAGTGTGCTGCAAATCATTTGGTTGAAACTGCATCATTATGGTGGAATGTAATCAAGCAAGGACATGAAAGACTAGGACTTGGAAAGAATTTCAAAAGCTTATCAAAAAGAATTTCTTGCCACCTCAATATAAAGCAAAAGCACATCAACAATGGGATATGCTTCGTCAACTTGACAAAGAGACTGCACAACTATATGTGGATAAATTTTGGTAAGTTCTCATCCAACTCCAAGCTATTGAACGAGTGAGAACAAAGGAGTAAAAATGCAAATTCATTATTGGATTAAAGTCTACTCTTCGAGCAAAGATTAATATGTTCCAACCTCATTATCTCTGCACGATGATCTCTTTGGCTTACAATTGCGAGCAAAAGAATGGAATACCAAAGAACAACAAGCCACCATAGGACTCTCGGGTAAGCAACCTTACAAAATGGGCCAAGTCTTCTTGAACGAGGTCTAGAAAGTAGCCTTACAAAACGGGCCAGTTCTTCTTGAATGAGGTATAGAATGAGGTACTAGAAAGCATGTTGAAAGCAAACAAGCCTTTAGAGGGAGCTTTGAGGTAGTAAGGTTTCTCAAACACTAGCAAGACAGAAGTGTCAAGTTGAAGGCTTCAAAAACCTAGGTGGGTGGAAAGAAGAAAAGCATGATGACAAACACATGAAGCTAACTGGAAAGAGAGAGCGATAAGGATTAGGTGTTAGTTTTTGCAACATAGAGGAGGGTAATTTCAAGGCCTTTAAGACCCTTAAAGAAGGAAATTCTAATTTCTCAACACAAAAATTAGAGCATAACATATACTTGCATAAATTAAAAGCATTAACCTTAATAAACCAAATAAAATAAACAAGAGAAATGAAGAATAGAGTAGAGGTCACTGATTGACACAAGAGTGGGTTGAATCTCCCCTGGGATGAGTGTGGCCCTTGTACCACTGATTGACACAAGAGTGGGTTGAATCTCCCCTGGGATGAGTGTGGCCCTTGTACCACTCACCCATATTTATATATATTAGAAAAAGCATTTGCTTTTCACAAAGATAATTCCCAAAACAAAGCACAAGTGCTTTTGAATTTATAAGTGTGCAAACTCTATAAAAATATAACAAGCATTAATATAAAGTCTTGGGCCTACCAAAAGTATAAAATACTATTTGGTGTGGTAGGCCTTACCCTTACAAAAATATTGATGCCTAAATATGAAACCATAAAAGGTGTTCACAAGTCTTCCGAAATTTCCCATAGTGGTTCAACACATCTTCCACCCGCGTGATTAAGACATAATCTGCCACTCATTCATTGCCTACATCCAAAATAATATTAGTCAGTGCACACAGCTGATTAAAAAGATTAATCCTAAAGATATCATACCAGTGCATACAGCTGATTAAACATATTAATCCTAGTAAATGATATAAATAAAAGGTGCATCCAAATAAAATATCTCAAAATAAAATAATGTGCATCCCATAGAGGTTATGACTAACACTCCCTCTTGCTCGGGTTGTAATTGACCTCAATTGCATGGATGGTAAGAGTGGATGAGATTTTGGTAAGAAGGGAAAAACTTTTCTAGCATCTATTTGGCATCTTCAATAGGATGGTTCTTGAAAGTCACAAGATACATAACATAAGTGTAACCTATGCATGTAGTGGTGGTCTCATGGTCAATAATAGACTCAAATATGTTCTTCTTCAACTACCAATTCAGGAGGTTTTTCTAATGTAGGATGAGATGGTTAAGGTCCTCTAAAAGGTCTCAAAAGACTAATATGAAAAGAATTATGAATATGCCAAGTACAAGGTAGCTCTAACTTATATGTATTATCATTGATCTTTGCTATTATCTTGAAAGGTCTATAAAATTTAGGAGCTAACTTAACTATAGGGTTGGTCTCTATGATAAGCAGTCAATGTCTTTTTTGCAAGCAATAAAGTAAGCCTATTTGCTAAATCTATTAAGCTCACCGATGGCTACTGTTGAAGAAAAGGGTTATACACGACAGGCCATTGTCAAGGAACATGCATTTTGTTCACTAGGTCAACTCCAAAACCTGGCCCCTGTGTAGACATCTTGAACACATGGCATCTTCCAAATCCTAACATTGCAAGTTGCCTTAGGAATATTATACTCTAAAATAAGTTGTACTTGCTGGAGAGATTTAATTGTAGTGTGAGACCCTCGCCCCCTCCGGGACACCGGTGGCAAAAGCAGCGTCGGCCTCTCGCACCACGGAGCAGGGATCCACACTCCGGCCTCGCCCATGGATGTCCGGACAAGAGACTAGCCTAGCAGTTCCTCCGAAACCGAACCCGAAAAACTTCCCTTGCCTGGAAGGCACGGGCGATTCCACCAGGAAAATTATCTAACACGAGAATTAATCTAACGAGTCAAGGTTTTCACTAACCAAACTGATCCGACCAAACCCGTAATAAGTCACATGGTCAGATCAAGGAAGAGACTTGCACTTGGTTCATAGAATCGTCGCTTTTCCCCCCCTTTAGTGAGGCACAACCCGTTGATTCCCTCCCATAGAACAAGGGTCTTTAATCTAACTAACATAACTTAATTGTAACTATCTGTATCGTAGGAATCCCCCGATCCAGCCTACCAGCCCATGGGTTAGCCAACCGCCCAACCACTGAATTGGTGGGATTCCTTTATATAAAAATTTTGGTTATGTTTTGTCTCTTGGGTACCAAGGAAAAGAGTTCCCAGGCCCCCTAGCCGGCGCTTTAAGCAAAATTCAAGATAGTCACACCACTTACACCCAATATGAAATTGCCTTTTTAAGAAATTCGGTTGTCTTTAAAACAATCTTTCAATGAAACCATAGTATTACTGATCATAATCCTCCAAAATATCCAGTCCATTGTTTTACAAAAATTATCATCCGGGCTCTTTGCTTGAAGACCAGTTGGTCAACCAACAAGATCCAATATCAAAATCTAGTTCACAAAAATAGTTCCTTTCTAGTTCATCCATATCTTCCTTGAGGTATGCATGGGTGTCCTAGCAATCGCGAGCCCCTGCATCACTTGGTCAGAACCCTCCAGGATCCTACTTAGGTGTCCTAGCACTTCACTCAGTGTCCTAGCACTTCACTCAGGGACCGCTTCGTCGGTCCTCACCCATCGTACTGAAAGCGTACCATTTTAACCGTACAGGCTGGTAAAGACCTCGGTAGGCTTTGTTGCGAGCGATGTCCCTCGACGACTCCCCGCCAACTGTTGCAACAAATCTCTCCTTAGTTAAATCACAGGCCAAATGCTTTCTTCAGCATTCTATGCAAGTAGAATTCCCGGTTTGAGCTTGATTCACAAAACCCTTTTTCCCACAATCCTGATTTTCTTAATGAGAATCATTGGTCTCGCATCAGGGTAATCTACCCATAAATTTCACTGAAGTTCCAACTTAATTCTTAGTGATTTTAGTTAAGGGAAAAACTTCTCTAATTCAACGGTAGTCTATTCTTTGTATCGAAGATTTTGAATTGGTCATCATGAGGTTTTTACTTGATTCAAATTCGAGAGATGGGAAAGTATTTTACTGACCACCATTCTCACGGTCGTGGTCTAACAAAAAATTATTCGGTTTACTTCTAACTTTGATTCCTAAAGGATTTTCTTCAGATAATTTAATGAAACTTCTAATCGTAAGGAAAATTCTAAGTTTGTTTCTTTCCTTCCTAACCACATTTCCTAACCACAATAAAATTTAGAAATAGTTCTATATGAGAATATCAGGATTTTATAAAAATACTCTTCTTCCACTAATCTAGTTTTTTAGTATATATCAATTTATTGATTTATCCACATATAAATATCTTAAAATATTCTTTCCACCAATTTAATCTCATCAACATTAGTATACCCTAATTTCCTATGTGGAATTATGGTGAAAACTCCTCTTTTATCCATTAAAATTAATTTAAACCTTTTTCTACTTAAATACCATGAAAATTCCTCTTTTTAATTAAATACAAATATCCATATTTTGGAATATGTCAAAAATTCCTCTTTTAACATTTAAATGATTGAATCCCGAATGTCATGGAAATTCCTCTTTTAACATTTAAACTCTTATGCATAAAAAATAAATTTATCAAAAATTTCTCTTTTCTCTTAATTAAATAATTATGCATAAATACTAAAAAGTATTCTTTCATGAATATGATAAAAATCATTCTTTTTGATTAAAATTTCTAAACCTAGAATAGGGAAGGAATTCCTATTTTAGTATTATGCATAAAAATAAGATATGTATTTTTTTTTGAAAAAATTTGCCATAGCTTTGCTGCTATTACTGATAATTCTCAATTTTTCTAGTTGAATAAAAACTTGTAATGAAAATATGATAGAAGTTCTTCTTTTAAGCTTAAAATTAAACTATGTATACATATCATAATTTTAACCATAATTATAAGCATAATTATAACTATTTTCCTTGATTAAGCTAAATTAAACATTCCTCTTTTCCCAATTTGTTAGGATAATCCTTTTCTCATTTAGAATGAGTTAAAGTAATTTTTATCTACTCATAAACAATCTAAAAAGAAATAACCATTATTTTTACTAACACAAAATTATGAAAATATCAATTCTTAATCTCTAGCCCATCAAGCCTAGAGTTTAGTTTTGAAATAAGAGATTATCATTGAGAAACATTTATTAGCTAAAGATTTAGCCATAAAGATCACTACTCTTTTTAAGAGAGAGATTTACTTAAGGAAAGCATCACAATTAAGCATAACGATTAACTTAATTCTAATTTGACATTAAGAATCTTAGGGAAAGCTGGATTTGAATAAAAACCATCATTTTGAAAGCTTCTTAAGCTTGAGAGGGGTTGAGAAGAAGAAAGTCATTTTGAGATAATTGAAAAAACCATAAAAATTAGTCTTACCTCTAAGTTTGGCTTGATTCTTTAATTAGAAGTGAAGCCCCCAACCAATCAATTGGCCATCAAGAGGAGAAGAGCAAACTTCAAGAGTTGTTGGCGAGAGAGAGAAGCTCCAAGCTCCCCAAGAGAAGAGTAAAATTAAGGGATAATAGAAATATGCTTATTTTAAGATAATACTGGCATGGTATAGCTCAAAGATGAAAATACAAAGGAATGAGGGTCTACTTATAGGTGAGGGAGGCCACTAAGTCCAACTGGGTTCTAGAGCTTTCCAGCTTCAGTTTGACCCAATTTGGATAAGATTTGGACCAGTTTGGCTCCCTTTTTGATCCAGTTTGTAGGAGAGAGGAGAGATAAAAATATCACATTTTTTAAATTAAAAAATCCAAGCAATAATGAAGAAAAAGTCGCCTACTTGATGGGGCTCCCCCTCCTTACCAAGGTGTCAAAATTTCATCATTTCTCCTAAATATCTCATTTTTGGGTATTTTCATTTATTCTTTGGATTTATCTCATCCCAACACTTGGATTAATCCTATTGGCCCATAGGAACCTTAATTGGACCATAATCCAAATTTTTTTGAAATGTGGACCCTTAGGCTAAGGCCTTTAATACACTATTGATTCCTAATGCACATTGGAGAATTTATTTTGAACTTCTGTTTCACGGAAATATATCTTAGATATTAGGAGAATTTTTATATCCAAAAATATCTCAATTTTGAATTATCTCTCTCTAGAATATTTTCTCTCTCTAGACCAAAACAAGGAAAAATAATATTTTCTTGCATTCTGAAATAGGGGATGATTATAGGGGATTGAGGTAAAAGCTTATTCATTATTCAGGCTAAGGAGGAATCTTACATCCTCTTCCACTTGAAAAACGCGAGATGTCCTCATCTTGCCAAGTGGGGGTAATCTTTTACCAACTCTTCTTCTTTCTCCCAAGTGGCATCTTCTAAAGGGAAGATATTCCACTTGACCAAAAATTCTCTGAGGACTCTGCTCCTGAGAACCTTCTCCCGAATGTCAAGGATTTATTTAGGTTGGAGTACCATCTAGCCTTGAGTCGGAGGAATCAATTGTTCATAAATCATCAAGCACATGACTCGGGCTGGGTACATACTTCTTAAAAGCAATCTAACATGGAATACATTATGTACCTTGAGATGGGGAGGTAGAAGAAGTTTATAAGCTAAATCTCCTACTTTCTTTATAACAGCATACGGTCCACAGTATCTGGGAGAGTGCTTCTTGTACTTTCCTAAAGATAAGGAACTTCTTTTGGGTCATACTCGAATGAAGACCATATTTGTTTCTTCAAATACTCTCTCTGATCTCTTTTTATCAGCATACTGCTTTTGCCTATCCTGGGCAGCCTTAATATCTTTACGGATTGATTGCATTTGTTGGTCCATGTCATCAAGCATCTGTCTGGACATCTCGACCCTGATCAATGGGTCAGACCAAGTCAATGGTGTAAGGCAATCTTTTCCATACAGAGCTTTGAAAGGGCTCATCTCGATGCTTTGATGATAAGAAGCATTGTAAGCAAACTCAACTAGGTGCAAATGGCTTAACCACTTCTTGGGTTCCCTGGCTACCACCACAGCATGACCGAAGGATATCTTCTATTACCTGATTCACTCTTTTAGTTTGGCCATCTGTCTCGGGGTGATACGTTGTACTGAGATCCAAGAAAGTTCCTACTGCTTCGAAGAATGCAACCCAGAATCTCGATGTGAACTTAGGATCTCTGTCACTTTTCGATTAAGGAAAAAACTTATCTAATTCAACGGTAGTCTATTCTTTGTATCGAAGATTTTGAATTGGTCACGAGGTTTTTGCTTGATTCAGATTTGAGAGATGGGCAAGTAATTTACTGGCCGCCATTTTTACGGTTGTGGTCTAACAAAAAATTATTCGGTTTATTTCTAACTTTGATTCCGAAGGATTTTCTTCAGATAATTTAACGAAACTTCTAATCGTAAGGAAAATTCTAACTTTATGAGTTTCTTTCCTTCCTAACCACAATAGAATTTAGAAATAGTTCTATACGAGAATATCAGGATTTTATAAAAATACTCTTCTTCCACTAATCCAATTTTTTAGTATATATCCATTTATTAATTTATCTACATATAAATATCTTAAAATATTATTTCCACCAATTTAATCGTCAACATTAGTATACCCTAATTCCCTATGTGAAATTATGGTGAAAACTCCTCTTTTATCCATTAAAATTAATTTAAACCTTTTTCTACTTAAATACCATGAAAATTCCTCTTTTTAATTAAATACAAATATCCATATTTTGGAATATGTCAAAAATTTCTCTTTTAACATTTAAATGATTGAATCCCGAATGTCATGGAAATTCCTCTTTTAACATTTAAATTCTTATGCATAAAAAATAAATTTATCAAAAATTCCTCTTTTCTCTTAATTAAATAATTATGCATAAATACTAAAAAGTATTCTTTCATGAATATGATAAAAATCATTCTTTTTGCTTAAAATTTCTAAACCTAGAATAGGGAAGGAGTTCCTATTTTAGTATTATGCATAAAAATAAGATATGTATTTTTTTTCTGAAAAAATTTGCCATAGCTTTGCTGCTATTATTGATAATTCTCAAATTTTCTAGTTGAATAAAAACTTGTAATGAAAATATGATAGAAGTTCTTCTTTTAAGCTTAAAATTAAACTATGTAATTATAAGCATAATTATAATTATTCTTCTTAATTAAGCTAAATTAAACATTCCTCTTTTTCCAATTTATTAGGATAATCCTTTTTTCATTTAGAATGAGTTAAAGTAATTTTTATCTACTCATAAACAATCTAAAAAGAAATAACCATTATTTTTCCTAACACAAAATTATGAAAATATCAATTCTTAATCTCTAGCCCATCAAGCCTAGAGTTTAGTTTTGAAATAAGAGATTATCATTGAGAAACATTTACTATCTAACGATTTAGCCATAAAGATGACTACTCTTTTTAAGAGAGAAATTTACTTAAGGAAAGCATCACAATTAAGCATAAAGATTAACTTAATTCTAATTTGACATTAAGAATCTTAGGGAAAGCCGGATTTGAATAAAAACCATCATTTTGAAAGCTTCTTAAGCTTGAGAGGGGTTGAGAAGAAGAAAGTCATTGAGATAATTGAAAAAACCATAAAAAATAGTCTTATCTCTAAGTTTGGCTTGATTCTTTAATTAGAAGTGAAGCCCCCAACCAATCAATTGGCCACCAAGAGGAGAAGAGCAAAATTTAAGAGTTGTTGGAGAGAGAGAGAAGCTCCAAGCTTCCCAAGAGTAGAGGAAAATTAAGGGATAATAGAAATATGCTTATTTTAAGATAATACTGGCATGGTATAGCTCAAAGATGAAAATACAAAGGAATGAGGGTCTATTTATAGGCGAGGGAGGCCACTAACCGAGTCTAACTGGGTTCTAGAGCTTTCCAACTTCAGTTTGACCCAATTTGGACAAGATTTGGACTAGTTTGGCTCCCTTTTTAATCCAGTTTGTTACAGGAGAGAGAAGAGATAAAAATATCACATTTTTTTGAATTAAAAAACTTAAGCAATGATGAAGAAAAAGGCACCTACTTGATGGGGCTCCCCCTCCTTACCAAGGTGTCAAAAATTCATCATTTCTCCTAAATATCTCATTTTTTTAAAACAAATATAGCTTAATTTTTAACTAATAAACCTTGTACTCAGTCAACTCTTCATCTCATGTGAGCATTTACTCATTTTTAGGTATTTTCTTTTATTTTTTGGATTTATCTCATCCCAACACTTGGATTAATCCTATTGGCCCATAGGAACCTTAATTGGACCATAATTCAAATTTTTTTGAAATGTGGACCCTTAGGCTAAGGTCTTTAATACACATGTTTAATTGATTCCTACTACACATTGGAGAATTTATTTTGAGCTTCTGTTTCGGGGAAATGTATCTTAGATATTAGGAGAATTTTTATATCCAAAAATATCTCAATTCTGAATTACCTCTCTCTAGAATATTTTCTCTCTCTAGGCCAAAACAAGGAAAAATAATATTTTCTTGTATTTTGAAATAGGGGAGATTACAGGGGATTGAGGTAAAAGCTTATTCATTATTCAGGCTGAGGAGGAATCTTACATGTAGAATAGTTTCTAATCCCTTGTATAGCAGCAAGATATTCACCTTTGGTTTCTTTTTTCCACTGAGATACTGTATCACACACAACAAGGATAGAAAATGAATACTCACTAACCACTAGTTTATTCAAACCACCCTCTCATGCTAACTTAGAACCTTTTTGTGTTTAGAAGTGGTTTCAAGGACTCTAGCAATTTGTCAAGCTCAATTTCATCCATCATGAAGCTATTAGAGCCTTTGGTCATCAATACAGCCTCTAGTATCACTTCCGCTGCAATCTTCTATTGTAGAGCCTTTGGTCCACTTGAGGGGGGAGGCTTGAACTAGTTTTGCCACTTTGTCCTTGAAGCACTCAATCTTTGCCCTTGAAGTACCCTCACCAACATCATGGGTATGGTATCCAAGGTATATTACACACCTTGTCACACTGGGAGGCCACAAATATTATATGGAAGACAAATGTACAATTTGCAACACGGAAGTAGGGGCCATCTTACAATAAAAAAATTGCAATGTCTCTGTTGAAACATTGTCTACCTTAGGTAGGAGCCTACCTTTCCAATGAGTGTTGTTTTTTAGTCCAGTCCTGACATAAAATTGGCATAATCCATTGTGGCAAATGAAATCCCCTCCACACTTCCTTAATATTACCATCCCATTAAAGATTATGATATTGCTTGTTAAATCCTCGCTCCAAATATGACCATCATACTTTATTTCCAAGCCCTTTGTTCTTTGACCATCCTTAGTAGGGGGAAATTGAAAAATAACATTTCCATCATATCGGTTTGGAAGTTCATCAACGTGTTCTATTGTCGAGACCTTCTGGTATGCAATGCATATAGTGTTTCCTTCAGGCAATCTCTTGATAATGTCCAACACACTATAGCAACTAGATGAATTGTCTTTATTCGTATATCAGTGTTCAAGGAGCCATCCTCAAACTTCTTGGAGGTGTGGGTCTCTATTACCAAAATGAATATCCAAAATGTATTCCTTCTCACTTGCTCTCACTGAAAAGGGAACATCAAACATAACATCTTCTCGTCCTCCACCCATGCTTTGGTGAATCCTCATGTTAGACTCTTTGCCCATAAAATAAGAGCTTATCTCCAAGCAACCAACAATACATACACTACTCTGAGTTATTTTTCTAAACATGTGCAACCCATCGTCGTCTTGTAGAGTTAATCCTCCATTTTAATGGATTTTTTATGTACGAGTAGACTTGGGAGAACCCTATCTAAGAACCTACTGGTAACCAATCTCTTGTGTGCATACCGGTATTAGTCATAAATAAAGTCCTTACAAATGCACAACTCCAAAGTAATTAGTCATAAATAAGACACACACATAATTAAATTCCAACCCTAATATCAATTCATTACTCACAAATGAGACTTAGTATAGTTTAATATGTAAAATTTCATGAGATTTGACACATTCTCATGAAAAGAGGGCAATAGGAGATCTCCCTAAGAGAAGTGTGAAGGAGGTGGATTCTTTTATGAATTTCACCTCCACGATCAAGGCATTTAGTTCAATGCACATAGTCCTAGGCGTGTAAAAATCATAGTTTGTAATTGCCCTTTGTCTTTTCATATCCCAATCCGTGCACTCTCCTCCATTTCTCTTACTCTCTTGGTGGACTTCAACCCCTCTGCATGTATGTGCTCTGTCTCCCTCTCTGTCAATCTCTCTCTCTCTCTCTCTCTCTCCCTCTATCCGGCCGACGACCTTTTGGGCAGGGAGGAGCCCTCTCTTCCTCACTCGTGAAGTAGGCACCCTATGGGTATTCCGTCGGTAGAATACCCCTAGAGGCTCACTTGGTTTCCTTTGAGCTACATTGTGGGTGCCCAATATAGCACATGAGAGGGCCAGAAAGGAGCCCAACATGAAGGTAATGTGAGTAGGAGCAATGGGCATTGGAGCTGGTGTTGTTAGCGTGTCACATTCTCGCATGTAGACTAGACTAAAAGATGTCCATGGTCACCCTTCTCGGGTGGCCATTGTCTACTTCCTCAATCTGGATTTTGCGATAAGGTTAGTCCTCTCTCTCTCTCTCTCTCTAGGGATAAGGCTATTAGGGTGTCTCCTTAGGGGTATTTCACTGGTGGAATACCCCAAGGACATGGCATAATACCCTATATCTTCTCTCCCTCGTTGAGCGCGCAGCATTAGCTGGTAGGGGATCCTTAGTTGTGGAATACCCTTGGGGCCTATTGAAGTTGAACTACGAGGCAAGTCATCAAAATTGTCTTAGATTGGTTACAGAATGTCTACGAGAAGCCCTATCTTGGCCATGGGAAATCTTGCCTGTTTGATCATCACATGCTCTTAAAAACTTTGCCAAAAGGCATCTATATGAGTCTATGACCATATCTTAATGCGAACACACCCTAGCCTTGTTGTTTTTCCAGAGCTAAACAAACTATACAAATGCACAACCGTAAGCAAAGGGTCAAGATCCCCTTGGAGCTCTCATAGTTTAGAGGCCACAAGTTGATAGTGGAAGTCCTTGTTAAATCTACTCAGCCACTAAACACACACATGCCTCCTCCCTCCTTAAGAAAACATAACTGGAGACGGGGGAGTAGCCCAACCTTAGAGTCCCGCTACAACATCCAAAACCAGGCGCACAGTCCAAACCATCCTCTTAGGGGTGTTCTGTCGGCGCGGAATACCCTAGGGGCCTTATTCTGTTACTCTCAGCTTCATGGAATCTCATGACATTTATCATCATTCTCTCCTAATCTTTTTGATGAGTGCATTTTTCTTTCAATTTGACAGTCACTTGATTTCATTTAGGTGCATGTAAAGGAAAGCTCATAATGGACATGCAAGTGGACAAGTGGCAACAACATTTTTTATTCTTGCAAACATGTTGTCTTCACTACCGTTCCTCTTTTTTTATGGAAATCCTTTGATGGCTTCTTAATGCTAAATCTTGCTCTTGGTTCTTTCATTTACTTCACAACAAATACCTTCTTATGCGTTATCATTAGTGAGAGCATAATGATGGTGATTTCTACTATCTTGCTGCATATCTTAGAAGGCATCATCTCTATGGTGTTGCCTATCATGACAAACACGTCTTACCTACTATCAATTGCTACGTGCAAGGCATGTTGATGTTTCTTTCTTCTTGTCAACTTGACAATGTTTGAATGCGGAGAGTATGGACAAGATTAGTGACAGACATATTCATGTCCAATTAATCTCATCAACAAACATCAAACTAATTCTCTATACCTCTCCAACCCCAAGTACCACTCTGATCAACTAGCTACTTATCAAGAAATTAGATAAGAATATGGGGAATGAATTTGAATAACAAATCTTTGTTACATGAAGGAAGAGACAGAGTGCATGTGTGTCTGAGTGCATGCACATGCATGCATACATGTATGTGTGTGTGTGTGTGTGTGTGTGTGTGTGTCTTGTCCCTTTCAAAGAAAAGTTTATAACAAAAAACTAACCATAAAATTTTCCCTCATCTTTACTCCTTGATTACATAAGCTCTTTGAAATTAAAAGTCAATGACAAAGCATTCCCTCTCTTCTCTCCCTCTCTCATGGTTGTCATACATGCTCATGCATTGCCTCTACATTGTAAATAATTAAAATACACAAGTACACAGGGATTTTTTCTTATACTTTAAAATGTATAGGTCATTATGCTACAACATGGAAATTTTTTTCAATCGAATATGGAAATATACTTTGATAGGGCTTTGAAAAGATCTTGCATGCCCATTATAAAGAAAATATTCTTTAATGGGGCTTTAAAAAGATCTTGCATGCCCATTAGTAAAGCAAATAAAAATTGAATAGGTCACTATTCTACAACATGAAAATTTTATTTAATCTAATATGAGAATATGCTTTGGTAAGGCTTTGATAGGTCAGATCATAAATATAACTTAATGGATACAACAATTTGGAATGTAGCAGCATTTTATTTCGCTAAGATAGCAATGATTTCCCCCAAAGTGAAATAAAACAATAATTTAAACCTTGAGGGACAACCACATATGCATGATTTATTGTAAATAATAATCAAAAGAAAAAAACTTTCCATGTTTAAATATTTAGCCCTCTATGGCATCATAAGAAAATGTATCTTGCAATATAAGAAAATGTATCTTGCAACATATAGTGTTTAGAAAACTAAATTTAGAAAATGTATCTTACACAATATAGTGTTTAGAAAACTAAATTTAGAAAATGTATCTTACACCATATGTATGGTATCTAATCAACATAAGAAAATGTATCTAACACCATATAGTGTTTTTAAAACTAGATTTAGAATCAAGGACCTATCATCATCTCTTACATAAAAGTATTTCTTCTAATAAGTTGGTTTTTTCATGTAAAAAAATAGTGTCTTTAAGATAAAGAATTCAAAGTTTAAATTAAGTGTACGTAAAATAACACTTCATTTTCAAGTTAAAGTTATCAATCAAAGTCTTCAAAAATAAAAGTTTAAATCAAGTGAATGAAACTTCCCTTGCTAGAAATTATCATTCATGGAAATGCATGTGGAGCATAAATCATGCAAACACACACAAATAGGCAAAGCACACTTGATTGCACTCAACACACCCAAGAGGCTACTTCCTAATGCCACTTTTAGATGTATGTTTGGAACACTTTATTTTTTACCTTTCTTATTATTTTGGTCTCAAATCCATCCATGCAAACACGTCGAACCATCCTTTTGGATGGTTCATTATCATTCAAAAATCACATGTATGTGATCTTTGAAAGACAATAATGCAGACATATTAAATCTTTTTGGTTAATGTAGGAGTATTTTAATGAGATTATGGTGGTGAAGATGTTTATTTATGATCATGAAAGATAATAATGCAAAGAGATATTAAATCTTTTTGGTTAATGCAGGAGTATTTTAATGAGATTATGGTGGTGAAGATGTTTATTTATGATCGTGTATTTGTTTATCACAAGAATTTTGGATTATAAATTAAGTACTTTGATGTGTTCTTAGGATTCTCATTCAAAATACATTTAAAGTCTACAAAGTTTGAATGCCTAAGCTCAACTTACAATGATACCTTCAATCAAGCACTCAGAAGTGGACATTTGTTTTCTTAATTTGAAACAAAGTTGCAATCATCACTTTATCTCTTATGAAAATATTTGATACCATATAATGACACACTATTCATGTTTGTCACATCAAGTGATTTGATGTTATATAGAGGACCTCAAATGTTATTGTCTTCTACACACTACCATGTCTGTGCTGAGAAAAAATGATGATAGTGTGTTTGATCTTGAAGCAAGGAAAGGCATTGGGAGAAACACCAAGGTTGGAATCATGATGGTTACATGCACCAATGAAGAACGGTATGCTAGAAGCTGTTATCATCATTTGCATAGTGTAACCATGTGTTGGAAGCTTTCCTATTTTTTGTTAACTATTCTAGCATGTCCAATGCAAACACACATGGAGATAATTTATCTTATGTATTGTAAATTTTTATAATATGCCAATCATGATGTGTATATGCATACACTAAGAAAATTATAACATTCTTGATTTACTTTACTTTAAAATTAGCTTTGATTAGAGATACATTAGCTTGGCCTTTGTATGCAAAAGTAATGTTACTTTATATTATTCAATTCTATTTTGAATTCATGGAGAATGTTTTTCAGTGATGTGTATGTAGCATGTGGAACAACTTTTATTTTCATTCAAATAACACACACACAAGGGATAGAGGGGTTTATGGTAAATATGTGTATGTGGTACGGGTACTTGAATCTAGGTGCTATGGTATAAGAGGGTACCTCAAATAATGGGTATACATGAGTATTCCGTAAGAGGACATCCACACATGTGGCATTCTATATATTAACTAGATATGTTTAGATCATGGTTTAATCCATAGAAATAAAGTCCTCTAAGGCACAAAAACTATCAAATATTTTTTTCACATGCATACAAACACACAAATGGCACACACAAACTACTGGTAGAAAATATAGTAGGTGCCATTCTTGGGATGTCCAAAAATTTTTCATTGGGACCTTCACTAAATTATAGCTTGTGAAACTGGATCGCAAGCACTTGTTCATGCTTGCAAATTAATAAGCTCTTCATACGTACAACACCATCTTATTTCAATAATAATCTTATCAAAGACAAGATATGCTCCTATCACAAGGTATCAAAAAGACTTTGAAGGCTTCGATAATCCTATTTTCTACACATGTCGATGAACATGCATAGAATTCTTGAACATGCCCTTTTTTGGTAATATTGAGCACAAACTAACTAGAAAAGTTTTCTCTCTCACATTAAATTATGAAGTCTTATTCAAACCCCCTCCTCCCCTTCCTCTCACATGTGTTTACTTGCTTGATTGTTTTTTGTGTAGAACACTAGATTAATCTTTCTTAAAGGGTAAGTGTCAATATAATGGTAAATACAACCTTGTATTAAGATAGAAAGATTTGTCCATCTCTATCGGTTAAAGAATGCTAATCATGATAGATACAAAGCTCTTCAAAATCTTTTTTGTAGGCACTATCTATGAGAGTGTTAACAATAAACTTTTAGACCTTTTGTATCTGCTTTGTGATTTAAGTACTTGATTGGAAAATATTATGCTCCTCTTTTGTTATTACTTGATTGGGAAAATATTAAGCTCCTCCTTTGTTATTCAAGTACTTGATTGGGAAAATATTAAGCTCCTCCTTTGTTATTCAAGTACTTGATTGGGCAAATATTAGGCCCCTCCTTTGTTACTCAAGTACTTGATTGGGCAAATATTAGGCCCCTATGTGGTGGAATATATGGAAAATTTTGGGAGAATCATTTCAAACAAAAAGGCTATGAAATTTGTCCCACAAAACCTTTAGATTAGCCTCTATGTGCACCTTGCTCATATTTTTTCTAAAGAAGAGATTAATTGCTAGGTCTCACCTTAGACCTATGGTAGGCCCATAGTTTTTTGCTCAAGCTAGCACCTGATGGTTACATCTTGGTTATATTTACTACCATGTATTATTTTTCAAGGAAATGGAGAGAAGCCACATGTTGGTGCATGACCTTTCTCCATGTCCTATTTATTTGTTAATTGGAAGAAATTATATTATTTATAGGGCATGGAATTAAGAGGGAAGTGTGAGGGTAATGTGCATTGTGAGTTGTCATTTGTGGAACATCATTAATGGTATACATAAAGTATGTGAAGCATGTCAGCTTAGTAAGTAAGCCAAACATGCTTTCCCGCATGAAAATCACATTAGTGTAAGGCCATTGGATGTTATACATTCTATGTATGGGTGGACCGACCAAGATTGCATTAATTATAGGTTGCATGTACTGTTACATTCATTGATAAATCACACTAGGAAAGTGTGGGTATACTTTATGAAGGAGAAAGGTTGGGTGTTTGATCACTTTCAGAGATTTAAAGCCTCGGTTGAGAAGGAAAAACATGTGTAGATCAAATGCCTAAGGTTAGATGGTGGGAGAGAATATTTCTCTAATGAGTTTAGTGATTTCTCGAGAAGGGAATGGCAATTCACATGCAGATATACTTTGCAAACAGAATGGTATTGTAGAAAGGAAAAATATGCACATTGTAGAAGCTGCTCGTGCCTTGATGTCTGAAAAGAATATACCAAATTATTTTTTGGACTAAAGCAGTAGTAGTAAACTATTATTTACATTATGAACATGACCTCCCCATTGTAGTTGTTCAAGACATGATGCCCGGATAGAGGTTTATAAGAATAAAACTAGATGTGTCTCGCTTGAAAGCGTTTGGATATATTGCATAGGTGCGTGTTCTTAATGACGCGAGAACCAAGTTGGATTCGAAAGAAGGTAGATAATGCAACTTCATTGGTAATGCTTTGGAGAAAAAATATTATAGATGGTATAACCCTACAACTCGTGAGATGTAAGTAAGGTGATATGTTGTCTTTGATGAGATGAGTAGCTAGTATATGCACCAATGAAGGCAACTGAAGATACAGATGTAATAAGAAATAACATTGTCCCACATATAGAGTAGCAATCATAGGTACTTAAAGGACCTGGAGAGTCCTTTAGTAGTGGATCCAATGTTAAGATGCCATAGATGAGGAGATGGTAGCATTGGATACAAGTATGACATGGAAATTAGTGCCTTTGCCTAAGAATAAGAAGGCAATTAGATGTAAGTGGGTGTATAAGGTCAAGCATAACTTAGATGGATCTGTGAATAGGTATAAGGCAAGACTGGCTCTATAAAACAAGGATTATGCATAGAGTGTGACTATGAGGAGACATTTAGGCGGCTTACGAGAATGGAAACTATGAGAGATGTTATTGCCTATGGTTGTAGAGCAGCGGAGGGTTGGTCTTTACATCAGATGGATATAAAGAATGTATTCTTGCATGCTGATTTGCAGAGAAGAAGTTTACATGATGTAGCCACCAGGTTATGAGAGCAATGCACATTTAGACTTTGTGTGTAGGTTATGTAAAGCCTTGTATGGCTTGAAGCAGGCTCCCAAAGCATGGTCAAATAAGATCGAGGAGTATCTTTTACCATTAAATTTCAGATATCTAGTGTAAATTTTTCACTTTATGTGAAAAAGGCAAATAGAGGAATCATGCTATTAGTTATTCATGTGGATGACTTGATTATATATCACTGGTAATAGTGATGCTGACATACACGATGTAGGTTACTTTTGAGGCGGAAGTTTGAGATAAAAGATTCGGGTGAGCTACGGTATTTTCTTGGTATAGAGGTGGCGAGATCACCTAATTGGCATTTTACAGTTATAGAGCTAGTATGGCTTGGACTTATTGTTTAAGTATGTGCTAGTATAAACTCAATGCCCACCTCTCAGTATGTACTCACATCTATGTTTGGTGCACATTTGTAAAGGCCCCCATTACGAGGAGAAGCCATTGGTGCATATGTCTTTGGTGGGAACCTCAGCTTAGGCACCGATGGGGTTGCTATTGTGACCATTGATGGTTAGGAGATGGTCAAGGGTGCAAGCATTAGCTGGGGCCTGAGGCATGGAGAATATTCTTAGAATATTCCCTAGGATACCTAAGTTCATTGTTAGTCTCGACGGTGGACGGTTGGATCCGTTCTTGATACGCAGGCAGTGCCCGCATCTATACGCATCTATACTGTGTAATCATCCTTGTTATATACACATCTACCACACCACCTGTAGCACTATATATGGACACAATTATCATCATAAGGTAAGGTATCCAATGCTTGTGAGTATCCACAGCCTCCACACTTAGTACTTCCTCCATCTAGAGTTTGTCTAGATTTCCATCTAAGCTTTACTTTTAAGAGCACATGGGTGGACAACACCATCACAATAGATTTTTTAAATTCTCTATTTATTGCATTGTCCATTGCACTTTGTTTTACTATCTATCTTTCCACTGTGCTATAAGCCTATTTTAGTGCCATTGGAGCACGCAAAACACTAAGGTTTTCACAAATAAAAGTGAGCTTTTCTATGACTCCACTATATACATGTGTATAGTAATAGCTTGATCTACATGACCTTTACTAGGCCAGATTTGAGCTATGGCGCTATTGGACTTGTGAGTCAATTTATACAAGCCCCCAGGAAGCTGCAATTGGATGTGGCTAGATGAATTTTCAGATACATAAAGTCCACTATTGAAGAGGCAAAATGTAACTCTCACAACTCATTCTCTTATGCAACTAATAGAGTGCTCTTCTTCTCCATTCTCTTGCTTCTTGCCTAATCTCTTGATTATGGACTTTTTTATGAGGCTATATACAGATGTCAATTGGGCTAGTAGTGTCTTAGACAAGAGATCTACCAATGGCTTTATGTTTTCTTTTGGAAGTGTTGTTGAGTTGGAGCAACAATAAGAAATAACCAACAGTTACCTTATCATGAGTACAGGGTTGTTGATATGGTAGCTTGTGAGATAGCTTAGTTTTAGAAGCTACTTAGTGATATAGGTGAGCTCGTGAATAGGGTCATTGTTATTTATTGTGACAACATGAGTAGCATACAATAACCTAGTTTTTTTTGGGACCAATAATTTATATTTATATTTACTGTTCAAATCTAACATACACCAAACCTAGAAACTCTACTATCTACTCTTTTTTAACCTCATTCAGGATTTTACATAAAAATTTCCATCTTTCATTCTCACACAAAAAACAAGACTATTCCCATGAAATCTGATACCCCAGCAATCATGGCCTCAATAGTGCAACCATGGGGGGACTGTTTTTCTAGCATACCCCCATGCTTTGACCAAACCTTAACTGTGGGTCTAGTGCCAACCAGCGGGTTCTCAATAAAGGCAACAAATGTATGACCAATTTGCTCCTTAGAGCTGGACATTCTAGAACAAATGTTTACCACTTTCTATTGAAGACTAAGGAGCTGGACATTCCTAGAACAAATGTTTACCACTTTCTATTGAAGACCTGCACCTAGGGCAAATGCCACTACCCATGTTTCTTTTTTGCAGTTTATAGCCAATAGGTAGAGCCCACATGCTAACCTTCCATAAAAAACTTGAAATTTCCTAGGGACCTAGCAATTCCAGATCAAGTGCCATCTCCTTTTCCAGCTAGAAGAGCTCCATTTTACATTCCATATTTTGTTGCAATATAGTACATTGGCATCTCCCTTCCTCATTAATGCATAAATGTCCCTAGTTTTGCCCTCCTTCAGTTTGACACCATTGATCCAAGTCCAATCCTTGATCCAGATTGAAGTATCAGTTGTTGTGGAACATAATTCATTATGCAACACCTCCAACACTTGAGTCATCAAGTCTCTCTCTCTCCTGGTTAATTGAAACTCCAAAGATAAGAGGTTCACCTCTTTCCACCCAGCCAGATCTCTGTCCCAGCAGTTAGCAAGATATCTAATGCCTTTGTTGTTGAGAAATTTTGCCACATCTGTATCAAGTGATGCTAGGTGGGGATTAAACTTATGTGTCCACCATAGACCCAATGACAACATGGTATTGCCAATTACCCTCCCACCACCATCCCAAGCCATAAAGCCCAAATTATCTTTCCAACAATTACATATCAGTTTGTAAAAATCTGAGCAAGTGATTTTAAGAGGAGCATATGAAAATAGTTTATCTTTCTAGTTTAAGTTCCCCCATCTGCCCTTAGCTAAAACATTAGCCATTTCCACCAATTCCCTTATCACTAAGGCCCAAGTAGCATTTTGAGATAACACCCTAGGGAGCATCAGAGTTCTTCTGGCAACACAATGGGTGGGCAAGTGAATGAAACCAATGCCCCCTTCCTTTTTAGGCACTGACACTTTATCCCAAGCCAGCCAAGCAGGGACTCTTTTCTTGCCATTGCCATTTCTCCACAGAAAGTCTCTAATAGGATGAACACATTAAGGTTTATCATGCTAGGATGAAGCACATTAAGGTTCACCATCATTTTGTGAGGGAGAAGGTTCTAGTAGGTGATGTGGATTTGGTATATGTTAGCATAGAGGATCAGGTGGATGACATCTTCATAAAGGCATTGGGTACAGAGAAGTGCTGAAGTTTAGGAGTTTACTTAGAGTTAGTGTGTGGAGTTAAGCTCAAGGGGAAGTGTTGAGATATCCAGCACAACTAGTACTACAGACATTGATGGTTAATAGCTTTCGCACTTATGCTACAGGTTGGTCAATCCAACCCAAGATGAGGATATCATTCAAGGAAACATTGCAAATAAGCAACTCAAGCTTCAACCTCGAGCAAGCACCCAGCCTAAGGTGCAAGCCTAGCCTTAAACCTCGATCACCTAGCCTAAGGTGCAAGCCCCAAAGGATAAGTGGGCCTCCCATATTGCATCGATTACAATTGCTCTTTCAATTTTCTCGTGCCTCCCAAAAGTGTTTTTTCCCGATTGCGGGTCCTTGCTTTGCTAAGCCATTTCAAATACCCCTCCAAAAAGTAGAGGTGGAGCAAGATTTCCAAGGGATTCCCAAGGGTTGTGAAAAGCTTTGCTTAAATTTATCCACTTAATAATGCAGTTCCTAGTAGGGAGCTTACAATTCATTACTCTCCACATCAAAAGATTTAGCTGTGTTATTGAAGTAGCCTTCCATAGAAAAGTGCCATTTCCATGCCCATATCGAGTCTTTGGTTTGCGATTTATGAATATATTTTTGGAGGCAAATTTCACTTCTTTTATCTTGTATAAGAGTCTAGTCCTTGGCCTTCAATTTCACTAATGGTTTGCCTTTGATTTGCTCCAGTTATGTATCCGCTTGTGGTTGGAATATAGTACCAATGTAGGCAAATTCTCAAGCAGGGGATCTATTGCCTCCCTTAGAATATTCCTAAATAATGGTAGAAGATATGTCTCCCAAAATCCATATAGCTTTTTTGTTGTTTGTCCCAAATGTCTTGCCATCGTCGTATACCCTTTTTTCATGGACCTGCTTTGAGGGCAAAGTGTTTCCATCTGCATCCCGAGCATGGGACCACTACATAGATTCCCCAAAGACCTTTGTCCTTTCCATATGACTACTTGATTTAGCATTCAGACATAGAAAACAGTTTGTCCCTCCAAGTTAGCCCATCTCATTTACTCCAAAGATTACATGTTTGGCCAAATTTTTTCAACCCTTTTTCCTCCGCCTCCTTTTTTCGAATTAGTTGGAAATTAGAAAGAACAACATCAACACTCTCACACCCATGCATGCCACTGCTTGCACATGGAGGAATCGAACCCGTAACCTCGGGACTCTCGACTTTCAACTTTTCCACTACACAAGTGTCTATTATCACCTACTCAAAGAGTTTATTGTTGAATAAACTTGAGAGTAATCTTGAACAAGCTACATGTGACAAAGCTACCACCTAAGCCCTTATATTACTTAAAAGTTGAGGAACTTTCTTAAGCCACACATTGCATTTGTCACTCTAAGTAAGCTTCTATACATGCATGGGATGGGTGAGGGAAGTTGGAACTATACAAATGGATAAGTAATACTAGCCTTATATTTTTTATTTCAATTTGCAAGGATTTTTAGATTAAATTACTCCCCTTACTTGGGGGATGGGAGGGAGGGGGGTGAGTATCGTTCGATAGAGCTCGAACATTCATCTGTGCTAGGCTATCTGCTCGGGCCCGGATCCCCACCCTAAGCATATTCTTTCTTGTGGAGGGTGCCTTGAAGTGCTTTGGCTTCCTTACATTCTAGAATCTAGACTCTAATCTTCAAAACAGAGCACACTTTTAGTGTGCACACTTCAATGCCAATTTCCAAACTTTAGAAGTGTAATGATGCTAGAGGATGTTACAACTTCAAAATAGGCCATACTTTTGTAGCTTTATACTAAAGTATAAAGCCCTCTTAAATGCAAAAGCTTTGACAATAATTGTGATGTGACTAAAAGCACGCTTAGAATGCATAGAATTTAAAGGACCAACCCTAAGGTAGTTTGGCCTTTTGATCTCTTATTATAAGATGGGGTTTGGACTTTGAATTTTGAACTTTGGAGGCAGGCCCTCTTTTGGTGTTTCATAGGTTTTAGGTATGATGGGATGGATGGGAGAGGTGTGCGGCACTGCAGCCTGTGGGGCTTTGAAGGCAAAAGGTATGGTATGATGCATGTGAGTGTGTGTGTGTGTGTGTGTGGGGGGGGAGAGAGAGAGAGAGAGAGTGTGTGTGTGTGTCTAGAAAGAGGATGTGATAGTGTAGAGAGAGGATGTGAAAATTGAGGAGAGAGTGCATCGAGAGGCCTGCCTAATAAGATAAGAAAAGAGTGAGGGGGAGGACGGCGCTCTCTAACGGCGATGAGGACAGGTGAGAGAGGGCCGGGTTGATTTCGAGGCAAGCGAAGGGACAGGCCCCATACCCAATGAGAAAAGTGGGGGAGTAGTGACAATGGTGGTGGTGGTGGTGGTGGCGGTGGTGGTGTCCGGTCTCACCGGCGGTAGTGGTGGGGCAAAAGGAAATAAAGGAGAAAAGAAAAGGAAGAATGGGAGAGCTCAATTGCGTTGGTGGCACACAGGAAAGTGGGGGGCACACAGGAAAGCAGGAGAAAAAGAAGAAGCAGAGGAGGGGTAGAGAGAGAGAGAGAGAGAGAGAGAGTTGGGGTTAGGTCTCCACACACAGAGAGAGAGAGAGACAGAGTGTTGGGTAGTTCTTTAGAGAGAGAGAGTTGGGGTTAGGTCTCCACACAGAGAGAGAGAGAGAGACAGAGTGTTGGGTAGTTCTTTAGAGAGAGACACAGTGTTGGGTAGTTCTTTAGAGAGAGAGTTGGGGTTAGGTCTCCAGAGAGAGAGAGAGACAGACACAGAGAGAGAGAGAGAGAGAGAGTTGGGGTTAGGTCTCCACACAGAGAGAGAGAGAGACAGACACACAGACAGAGAGAGAGAAAGAAAGGGGGGCAATCACATTGATAGTGATCGTTTCTGCTACAAGACAGGTCACGGCCTTAGTGTGCAGAGGAGCCAGGCGCCAGTGGGCTGCAGAGAGAGGGAGAAAAGCAAGTCGGTAGGGCTCTAGGGCACGCAGAAAAGGGGCAAGTGTATGTGTTCATTTGGCTGGAATCTGTACACAGTCAGAGACAAAAGAGGGGTTCAATTTTCAAATCTGCATCTCCCCCTAAAGGAGGACCCTGGCGAAGCTCGATTATCGACCTTCCACACACACATTCTCTTCCATTATTATATACATAGATACAGAGAAAACCCTTTATTTTAAATAGAAAAAAAAGGCGGAGAGACACACAGAGAGAGAGAGAGAGGAGGAGGAGGAGACGGGTAGGTCGTTATTACTACAAAGGTAGAGAAGAGAGAGAGAGAGAGAGCGGACGAGACAGCGTTTCGCAGAGACAGGGCGCACTCGCGCAGGTTAACTCCTAACTCCCTGCTGTTCTTTTTCTTGTTTCTCTCTCTTAGCTTCCTCTCATCACGCAGTTAGAAGCTTCAATTACCTGTGCCTTGTTTTTCTGAACTTCTGGTTTGTTTTTATAATTCCCTCTCTTCTTGGCGATGGTCGCCATTGGTCAGGATCTAAAAGCTTCCCGCCTACTTCGCCTTTCGACCTGCGCGCCCGGGGGTTTCCTTCCTTGCTCGATTTAATCGTCCTCAATTTTGCCCGTTTGGGTTCCTTTCTTGCTTATCTCTTCGCCCAAAATCCTCTGATTTCAGCGTTTTATCTGTGAATTTTATCACCGTTCTGCGTTTGGTACTACAGTCCACTCTCTCCTTTTGCCGGTTTTTGCATTCGCGTCCTTCCCTTCTACCCATTTCTGCATTTGGGTCCTCTCCGTTTGCCCATTTCTGCATTTTGGTCGTCGTCTGCCCATTTGAGTCCTGTCCATTTCTGCATTTAGGTCCTCTCCTGCGGCCCATTTCTGCAATTAGGGTACCTCGCCCACCTGGGTCCTTGCCATACTTGCCGATTAGGGTTTCTCTTCGTTCTCTGCCCTCCAGCCAGGCCTGCGAAAAACCCTAGGTTTTCTCTCGCTTTTCTGTTTCTGAAGCGCCTATAATCCCCTATAGCAACCATGCTCAATTTCCGATAGTGATAATTCCTCGATCCTGCCCCTGCTGCTGCCCCTGCCGCCCTTTCCCAAAACAATGGCAACTTGGGCTGCTTTCTCATCATTCAAACAGCGCGCATGGATGATGATCATCATAATGATAGCTCCTCCACCCTTTTTTCTTGAGATGAACGATTCAAATCCTCTTCGTTTGCGCCACCCTTGACTGGCCATAGCTCTTGGCTTCATCGCCTACTTATTGCCCCTACCGCTTCCCTCATCATTAAGGCCCCTTTCTCCTTTCTTACTCCATCGGAGTTGGGTCCTGTAGAGCAGCAAACACCCACCCAATCCTTGGCTTTCTGAATCAGAGTTTTGGTTCATTTCTCTCATATACAGAGCATGTCACTCTTGCATTTTGTTGGCTTTTCGAGTCTCTTTCCCCATTTCTCTTTTGCCTGGTTAAGCCTTGCCCCCCATTTTGATCAAGCTTCACGAAACATGCATACTCTCTAGCAGCTATATATTCCGATCTTTCATTGTTTCATACGAGGTTGAAACCTCACCTGTTTGCTCCACCTGCTGGATTACAATAACAGCTTGATTCAATAGAGAAATGGAGAGCCTTGCCCAAGCATTTGCACCGCAGCTGTTAGCAATTCAACACCAAGAATGGGATTGGACAGACGGTTGGTCTGATGGCTATGGTTTCAATTCACACATCAAAAATTTCACAAGCCTTCAAGCTGGATCTAGCAAGCCTTTGGGTGAGGATTTCTCTCTCTCCCTCCCCGATGAGTTACTGGAAAAAATCCTTGCATTGCTGCCAGTATCATACATCTTCCGAGCCGGAGCTGTCTGCAGGAGATGGAATGCTATCACCACATCTAGGCGGTTTTTCAGCTTGTGTGAAGAGAAAGCTTCATCTGGGCCATGGTATTTTATGTACAAAGAGTCTCAGAACACCGATGGATTGGTCTATGACCCTGGAGCAAAGAAATGGCACAGTTTTACACTTCCCTTTATAACGAGTTCAACCTGGTTTGCTGCTTTTTCCAATGGGCTTGTCTGCTTTGCTGACAATTCTAATGGCTATAGCCTTTACATTTGCAACCCAATGACTAAGGCTTGGTGGAAGATTCCGGAGCCTTCCCAGAGATGGTGTTCGGACTATTATGCTGTTTCTATGATTGTGGACAAGATCTCCAAAGTGCAAACAACAGTTGTTGCACGGTCCAGTCAAATGCCTGATGACTATTCACGCTGGACTTTGAGCATTGAAGTGTGCAATTCTGCATCACAAAAATGGAGAACAATGGCTAACACCATCTTGAACGGCTGGAGGGGTGGAGAGAATAGTGTTATCTGCAATGGCATCTTTTATTGTGTTATTCACTCTACAGCCATGGTTGGTAGCAGAGATGCTGAGTGCAGGCATGGCTTGTTATCCTATGAGCCATCAAGCGGCACCCTTGAAGTGGCTTTCATGCCAATGCCCTGCCCTCTCACTTGTGTTAAGTTAATGAACTGCAACGAAAAACTGATCATGGTGGGCGGCATTGGGAAGTCTGATGTTGTCCGGGGTATTGGAATTTGGGAGCTTGGTACGGAGTGGACAGAGATATCAAGAATGCCCAACAAGTTTTTTAGGGGCTTTGGTGAGTTTGATGATGTTTTCTCAAGTAGTGGAACAGGGGATCTCATCTATATCCATGCCTTTGGAAGTCCACAATTGCTTCTCTATGACATGCAACATCAATCATGGCGCTGGTCGCAGAAATGTCCAATGGTAAAAAAGCACCCCTTGCATCTTTTTACAGGGTTTTGCTTTGAGCCCAGGCTGGATGCATGTCCTTAGAGCACTTGAAAGCCTGATGATGCAAACATACCCTCATGCTCGATATTATTGATGGTCCCTATTTTGCTTATTTTTGCTTCTGAGTATTGGGTAGTGGAGGCCTATTTCTGACCAATTTTGAGTCTATACCTCATGTTTATGAGTAAGGCTGCAAAAGGTTATTCATGATTTATAGAACGAAGCATGCGTAGAACATGCCACTACGGGAGCCTACACACAGGTGCTTTGCCTTGAGCTAAACATTGATATGCTGATGTGGTTTTAGAAGAATCCGAGTCAATTTGATCACAATCCAGTGTCTTATATGTCTGATTGTTTCTTGTATTTGGCAATGCCCTCTTTGGCTCTTAAGCAGTTGATGTTGTAGTCTCAAGTCTATGGTATTCATGCAGTTCTGTTTGTATCAGCATGCTAATCATGACAGAAATGAATTAAAGCAATGGTTTTATCGGCTTTAGCCAATGAAGCTGCTGTGGATGTGTTTGTGTATTGAAATTGGGAGATAATAAGGGTCTTTAAACACATCTCAGGTGCTCATCCAATGGGTGGGGGATGGACAGAGGAGATTCCCCACCTGTCCATGAGGACCAGCACGTGAGATCTCCCCGATTATCGGGCGGGAGTTGTGTCTGTAAAGACCTCAAAGCTCCTGCAATTCCTTGTTTTATCTCTTAGTGGCATTCACCGTCTCACTAATGAGTGATGTGTTTAGGTGGCCATCCAAGTCCTCAAATCTCTCCAGTGTTTTCTATGTAGCACAGCATGTTGCTCCTCTTTGCAGTCACTCAAGTGTGGTTTTTCAAAGGGGGGTTGAGTAGCTGAGCTTGCTAGAAATAAACCTTGTCAATCTCTTCCAATATGTTTGTCAACGCTGATATTAGACCCTCTTCAGGTAGATGCTGCCTGGATCTTATTTTGTGCACTGAAGGTTTGGACTTAGAATCATTGTTTGTGTGGCTAGCCGCCCCAACATTGATATATAGGCAATTTGATGTTAAGGATAAACCTTAATCTAGTTTTAGGAGAGGTGAATTTAACCTTGGTCAAGCTTGGTTCAACTTTTGAAGAAATATCTAGCTCTTTTGAACTCTATAAAAACATCATATCCCCCCAATTTAAACCAATTTTTCTCATGGGTTAGAGCTTTCTTTCTTGATTATCAAATGGTGTTTAATAGATATTCACTGGTTTCTTTTTTTCTCTTCTTGGCATCCTAACCTCTTGGCAACCCACATTGGATCTCTCATCCTCATTCTTTTACATGAGAGCTTCTCATGAACCTATGAGTTTTCATATATGTATGTCGATGGACCAAAGATTCATTAACCAATTAGATATTTACACTAGAAGTCTAAGGTAGGAAGAGTTCTTGAGCTCCCAATGCCATGACAAGCAAGAGTCTGAATGATAGAAAAATCCAATGCCATGACGAGCAAGAGTCATTGAGCCCAGACCATGACTTGTCAAAATTGTAGTGCATGCCAATGGAGTACTTGTGTCAAAAATATATAAAGAGACTAGGGAGTCTTGAAAATCTCCATTTGTAGAGCTTCCGGCTTCAGATGTTGAGGTGCAAGTTCAGAACTTGACCCCCCATCTCTAGCTCCAAAAAGGGGGTGGGGCCTTGCTTATACCACTTTCTTTGAAAAAAAACTATGAGTGCCACTCTGTAAGTGTCTTTACTTTGTACTTATGCTTGTTCTTTACACTCACCAACTTTGTACTTGAGTACAAGTAGGATTTGAGTATATAATAATTATTTATTATTATTTTTTGAAAAGGAGTAAGGTCCTTGAACCCTCTAGTTGAGTTAAAGGTGAGCTACTTGAGGAAAGTCTCATGGTGATTTTCATCGCATTTCCTAGGATCAACACATGTTAAGTTGCATAACCTTCACCTCCACCTCCACCTCCACCTTGGCTTCTATAACCCTAATTTCTTATAGTGCATGTGTGGGGTTTGGGTGTGTCCATGTGAATATGCGCATATGATGTACGCGTGCATGTGAACATGAGTGTGGGGTGCGTGCATGTGCATGTGCACACGTGAGTAGAAGTTAATGTGTATGTGTGTAATAGTGTGTGCATGTGTGAATATAGCCAAATGTGGATGGTTAGGTGTGTGTAAGATGTTAAGTTGCATAACCTTCACCTCCACCCACCTTAGCTTCTATAACCTTGAGTTCCTATAGTACATGCGTGGGGTTTGGGTGCGTGCATGCGAATATGCGCATATGATGTACGCGTGCATGTGAACATGAGTGTGGGGTGTGCGCATGTGCATGTGCACACATGAGTGGAAGTCAATGTGTATGTGTGTAATAGTGTGTGCATGTGTGAATATGAGAGTGTATGGTGAAAATATGTGTGCATGTGCGTGCGTATGGTTGGGTTTGGTGCACATGTGTGGACCACACCCAGCCAAATGTGGATGGTTAGGTGTGTGCATGTGTGTGAATGTGAGTGTATGGTGAAAATACATGTGCACGTGTGTGCGTATGGTTGGGTGGGGTGCACCACACCTAGCCAAATGTGGATGGTTAGTTGTGGTGCATGTGTGAGTGCAAAAAATGAGGGGGTATGTTAACCATTCTGGTTAACATTACCTTTGCATGGCTACACTCTTTGTAATCTATCTTTTGTAACCTCGCAATGCGCTTATTGTTGTATAAGAGACATGGGATGACCGAGCTTATGGCTTGTGTAATGCTGGTCATGAGGAATAGTTGTACATAGAGCTAGAGAGACTAGGAAGACGAGTTTTGGGTCCCCAATTGTAAATGGGCAGTCGGCCATTGTAACTATAAGCTCTTGTATATAAGTCATTTTATGGAATATGAAAAGGGACAATCCCATTTGTCTCATTTGAGCTTGCCTCTTCTCTTTCTCTCTCTCTCTCTCTCTCTCTCTCTCTCATTTGAGCTTGTGGATGCATGTTAGCTTGTGTTCTTACTTGCTTGCATGTTTGATTGTCGATGTATGGAAGTAGAGATGGTAATGCTCTCATTTCTCTTCTTCTCTACCCTCAAGTCCCTTTTGCATGCTAGTTACATGAGATGAAGGTTGAGCTCTCCATAGCTTCCTTCCTTCTTGCTCTCTACATAGCTATTGGATCTCTTCTTGGGTGACACAAGAAGAATTGGAGTGAGCCCCTAGCGGCTTCACATTAAGGAGTTAACCCTCTTAGGGTTGGCCAAGTGCAACTCTTCGGACTCAATCCTTGCATGTATCTCTCTTCTCTTCTCTTTCCTTGTTGTGTGCAAGGTAGCATGTTATCCTTAACACTTGCACTCACACGCACACACCCATTCACTTACAATCACACATGCACTACACCAAAACATCCACATTTGGCTGGGCGTGGTGCGCACACATTCACCAAACCTAGCCATACACACGCACATGCACATGTATTTTCACCGTACACTCTCACATTCACACACATGCACACACTCTTACACACATACACATTAACTTTTGCTTGCACGTGCATGTGCACATGCACGCACCCCACACTCACATACACATGCGTGAGTGTGGGGTGCGCATATTCACACGCAAACACCCACACCTCATGCATGTACCATAGGAAATTAGGGTTGCATAAGCTACGGTGGGTGGAAGTGAAGATTATGCAACATGATTAACAAGATAACAAATGATAAGTGAAATATTGACACGAGAGAGAGAGAGAAAGAGAGAGAGAGAGAGAGAGAGAGAGAGAGAGAGAGAGAGAGAGAGAGTAACACATAAGTAAGCATAGGAAAATGACCAATAGATTTTACATTAGAAAATTGGCCTTTATATAGGCACCAAAAGGTTACATCAAAAGACTCCCATGTGGGATAAATAACATGACCAACAACATAAATGATTATTTGACTTTCTCCAACACTCCTCCTCAAATATTTATCCATAATAATAAGCCTTATTTGGATATAACAAAGCACACTATTCTCTTTGGTTTCACCAACTTCACCAAACAAGAAGTACTCCAGACAACCGGACTTATTTGGATATACCAAGCACATTTTTCGCTTTGGTTTCACCAACTTCACCAAATAAGGAGTACATCAAACAACTTGGACAGACAAGGAGTAGGGAGAATTGAGGGTGGCGAAGAACACACAAGCCTTTAAAAGGCACATTCATAAACTTCAACAAAGTTAGCCTCTTTGAAGGCTTGATTTGATGATTTTTTATTTTCTTCTTCATTGAACTTTATAGCTTCATTTGTTGATGTAGACTTGCCATTGTCGACCTTTGTTTAGTTGTTTTTCCTTAAGCTCAGTTGGCCAAGGAAATGAGATGACATGCCATTATAAGTGTCTATAACTTTGACATGATTAGGTGCTTAATTACACCCACACCAAAGATAAATGGACTGCTCCCCCCCTTAATGTAAACATGTTGAAAACTACAATGAGTTGGAGCAAGAGATTAGGGGTGAAAATCAAGGGGCTTTTTGAAAATGATGCAATATAATGTAAGAGCACCTCCCTAATGCAAGGTTTGAACCATCAATGGTCCCGAATACTGCGCATCAATAATTCACTGATTAATGATAAAGGACATAATTTGATGAAGTGATCAGATCTCACCGTCCAATCATCAATTGGGCTTGAGATTTGGTGTGCCTGGAGCTCATACCATGTATCAATAATGCATTTAAGTAATTAGACCAATTTGAAGCACACCTCTCAATTTTTGCTATTTAAGGTAACGTTTTTGTGTTTTTTGTTATACTTCTCCCTGGTACTTTTGTGCATCAATTGAGCTCAACTTCATGAGGAGGAGATAGCCCTTACCAAACTACTTTTCTCTCCTAAAAGGACTTGGCCCGATTATGAGTGATGAAGTCAATTTCTTTGTTTTCTCCACCAAAAATGCTCTGTCTTACGTTGACTATTGCCGCATGTACATTGTAAATTGGGATAAGCCCTTCAAGCTATGGATAGAGCTCTAAAAGAGCTTTGTTTTGATCAAAAAAACTTTTGGATTTGGTGGAGTATCGCGAGGGAGATAAAAGCATTGTAGTTGTATGGGGGTTTTCTTTTCAGAAAAGAAAGAAGAGGGATTAATAAGAAGCCTTATGCTAATATGATATTAAGAAAATATTAATAATGAGGTTAGTGAATCATAGAGAGTGCTAGGGTTTGGATGAAGGCTAGGGCTAGGATGAACATGTCTTTGATGCCATATAGGAAATTAGGGTTACATAAACTATGGTGGATAGAAGTGCATCATGATTAACAAGATGACAAATGTTAAGTGGGATTAACGAGAGAGAGAGAGAGAGAGAGAGAGAGAGAGAGAGAGAGAGAGAGAGAGAGAGAGAGAGAGAGAGAGAGAGAGAGGGTTGCACACAAGTGAGAATAGGAAAATGACCAAAAGACCCATAATTGCATACATGTGTGCACCACCCCCCCCTAACTGCATACATGTGTTCACCACCCCCCACATTGAGTCACCTCTTCACGTGCATATTTATTCAGTTGCACACCCACACACCCTTGCACACATGTGCACCCCATACCCTTACACTTGCATGGTACCCACAGTCACTCGTGCACGCATGTGCACACACCCTCACATCCCCCGCACACATTTTCATGTACTACACTCATTTTCACAACATGCATATGCACACACACATATGTGTATGCACAATTGCATTTACAACCACACTTACACACACCTTAGCACCCCGCATATGCACCAACACATGCACATTGCTTGCACACTCACGTACAACCCACCCTACATATTTTTACACACATGTGCACATGCGCACCCGCATAGGCACCCACTATATACGCACACATTCACCCACTCATATATGCACACATTCACCCACCTTCACATACATCCACACACTCTTACATGTGCACCCCACACATTCATTTGCTCTTGCATATGCCCACACACGTGCATGTGCCTACACCTTGTGTGTGTATCCATGCTTCCACAAGGCTAAGGTAAGCTCTTGACTTGAACAATGACAAGGGAGTGAGGACGCAACACAAACAAGATAGCACACCCACATCAAGAATTGCGGCTCTAAGCCAAGCCCAACACATGATTTGACAAGGCTAAGGTAAGCTCTTGACTTCAACATGGATCAATGAACAACTCCAAAGAATTTCTAGATATTAAAGAGACTTTACGTAATCTCAACCAAATGCAACATGAAATGTAAGTGAAGTATGCAATGTATATGTATGTGAATGCAGTGAATGAATTCAAAGCATATTGATTCCTAATTGGAATTACTACTCATTTTGGCATTCTCCAACATGATAGCCAAATGTGGACACTCAATTTTGGTGTACTTGGAGATGTTAATGAATTCAAAACATATTGATTCCTAATTGGTATTACTACTCATTTTGACATTCTCCAACATGATAGCCAAATGTGGACACTCGATTTTGGTGTACTTGGAGATGTTAATGAATTCAAAACATATTGATTCCTAATTGGTATTACTACTCATTTTGGCATTCTCCAACATGATAGCCAAATGTGGACACTCAATTTTGGTGTACTTGGAGATGTTAATAATCGGATTCCAACTTCACAAGTGTTGATCCTAGAAATGGGATGAAAATCGCCATGCAACTTTCCTCAAGTTGCTTGTTTAATCACACCCACCTTTAACTCATCAATCTAGAGTCAGAGGTGGCTCGAGGATTCAAGGTCACAAGTGACCTCAAGCACCTTCTCGTGACAATTAGGTTAAAATTACTTAGTCATTACATGGATTACTTCAAAAATAATTAGGTTAAACTACTTAGAGTCGCTACTTGGATTACTCCCTCCAAAATCTAACTAGGACTTGACTCCTTTACACCTCATGCGCGTGCAAATTCTCCTTGTGCACCTCCCCCTCCCCCCTACGCGTGCACACATGCTCCCATTTACACTACACATGCATATTCACTTACACTCGCATGCACACCGACATTCACTTGCACTCGCATGCATATTCACTTACACTCGCATGCACACCGACATTCACTTGCACTCGCATGCACACCACCATGTCTGTCCTCGGAGCTGGTAGGATCTATCTGTAGTAGTAGATCAAATAGGTTCAGATGAAGTTGTAGCACGAGGTTGGAGTAGGGGGGGCTCGATGAAAGACCTTGTAGCTTGTCCAGAAGGTGGTCTCCATCATGTCTTCGAAGGTTTGTTAGGCGCCAGGTGGGCATCCACATGATGCACTCATAGTAGCCAAAAATCTGCTTGAGGGTTGGGACCTTTGTTGATGTCAAAGGCCAAACCCTGCATGCCTTCATGGTAGTGGTCCCAAAGTGGAAAGGACTCTAGCAACGTGATGTGGAAGAAGCGGATCGTGCGATCACGGCTCGGTTTGGGACTTGGTCGAGCGGATGAAGTCGTTGAAGCGTCGGATCATTGTCTCTTCAGTACATGGCTACTGCGCCTGACGGAGGAGCGAACCAAGGAAAGTTGAACTTAAGCTTTGGGTTTTGCTTCTGCTCCTCATGGAAAACATGCCAAGCCCATTGTCTTATATAGGGAGGTAGTTCGGGGGCTGATGTGGAGTGTGCGAGGTGCGTTGCAATAAGTCTCCTAGATGAAAGGTTTGAAGAGGAAAGGGTGCCTCTGCCTGTGAGTTTGAACGTGATGGGGTGAGCAGCGGGTGGCCGATGGTATCCTCCATGCGCCCTTGGGGGGTGTTCTCGCCGCCACTAGTGATGCTTGGCTTCAAGGTAAGGATGCAGGACATGGATGTCCATACGGTTCGTGATGCGCGGGTGATGGGATCTACTGGAGTTGTCAACCGAGTAGGATGGCAATCACCTGCTCGAACTCCGTACGGTTGAGGGGGGTGCCGCCAATTAACAAGGTTGAGCGGAGGGTCGACCTCCTCGCGCTCCAGTGGTGGCGGAATATCTCCCTCTTTGAGGTTTTGTGGGGAGGGTTGTTGCATTGGTGACATGGGTAGAGGGGTTGTCAAGGTGGAGGCTCTCGTGGTGGCGAGGCTTGTGTCAAAGAGGGGTGGGGGTTTTGTGGAGCTGGATGGAATGATGCGGAAGGCGGTGTGCATTCCCAGGCTCTGCAGTGATAAAAAGGGGGGTGAGGGTGGTGTGGGAAAATGAATGTGGGGAGAAGAAGGTTGGGGATGGAAGAGTGGGAGGGTGGATATGCTAGAGGGGGGTGGGGATGGTGGGAGTTGTGGGTGCTGGAAGAGGGAGGAGAGGAACCGTGCCATGGAGGGGGAGGTGGCAGAGAAGAAGAGCGTGGGGATGGGGGTGGGAGGCTGCCGTGGCCGTAGTTGCCGCCATCCTGGTCGTCAGGAGCAGGAGCTGTGTCGGTGGCGTCTGTTGAGCTGTGGGCTCTGAAAAAAGCTTCTACAGCTTCGGCTTCTTCGGAGGAGAATTCAAGGGGGAAGGTGATGTGTGAATCGTCACACTGGCAAATGCCGATGGCGGCCATCACTTGCATCTGTTCATAGCACCTGTGGTATAAAATGAGGAGGCCTTCGACGAAATACGGGGGAAGAGCATTGGCATGGAGGGAAAGGTATGCGATGTTCAAGTGGATATCCTGTAGATAATGTAGGAGTTGTCTCGGTGGCATCTACTGGGCTGTGGGCTCAAAAAAACCTTCTATAGCTTTGGCTTCTTCAAAGGATAATTCAAGGGGGAGGGGAAGATGACGTGTGAATCGTCGAACTGGCAGATGCCAGTGGTGGCAGCCATCACTTGCATCTGTTCATAGCACCTATGTGGTGTAAAATGAGGAGGCCTTCGACGAAATACGGGGGAAGAGCATCGGCGCAGAGGGAAAGGTATGCGATGTTCACCTCGTGCCAGTTGATATCCTATAGATAATGTTGAGCCCCTAGGTACTCAACCCAATTTACCATTTGGCCTTGGTGCACACATGCCAATGTGGTCATGCTGCACCTGATAAATCTATATGTCCATCGAGTGTGGTAAGCAAAAACTGCAAGGCCCGGGCTGGCATGATCAAATCCTGTTGTGTGATGTTGGCCTACTCCCACCCCATCTTTGTTTGGGCTTCCTTTGTATACTCCCCTGGTCATCTTGGGGCCATTGGTGAGCCTGCTGGTCCATGTTGGGGAGATGTAGGGCATCTGTGATGAGCTCAATGCGAAGCTGGACCTTGTGTCGCTAGCTGTCATTATCCAAAACTTTGCATGTATGAAGATTGGCGTCATAGGTCTCTATAAAATATATAAATATAAGCTGTTGTAAAGGCCTCGTCCCCATGGCTCCAAAGTAGGCAATCTGCCCAAGCTTAGTTGCTCCAACTTTTGTACAACTGCAGGGTCGGATGCAATGGCCCTGTAGCATGGCCCTGTGAAATATAGGAGCTTGTGCTCCACCTTGTGGTTATTCTTCATGTGAGGGAGTGCACTGTGTGGCCATTGACCTACTTCATAAGAGTCTCCCCTAGATGAGATAGCTGTGTGGGGTGCCGAGAATACTCCTTAAATCTACCTTTGCTGTTCTGGAGGTATGGTGGAGAACCTCCCTGGAGGAGTCGGAAGTGTCAGTCATGGTGGAAAAGGTGTGGGAGGATGTGAGAGCTCAAGAGAAAATTTTGCAAGAGTTTGGCTACAAAGAAGGTTGAAAGTGAGGAAAAGAGGGAGTGGGGCCCATATTTATAGGTTTATGTAGAAACACGTGATGATACTATGCATCCCCATTGTGCATGCTGGTAAAATGCCATTGTCTATGCAGAATGGCAAAATGAGTTGGCAAATGTACTTCATGCTCCAAATATTACAAAGAACATGTTTCTATTAGAACAGATGGTGGTTAAGGAGGGTCTACAAATGAGGTTTAATCCTCAAGGATGTTTTCTGGAACACTTCAAAAATCAGTGCTGCTTGGTTTGTAAAGAGCAGCAAAAATGGCGTGATGTTTACTTTGGATGTGAACATGCTTGAGGTGAAGGCAACCATGTTTGTGCATGAGATAGGTTCATTACAGACATTGACATATAGCATAAGGGTAACAAAAATGGCAGAATGTTTACTTTGGATGTGAACATGTCTGAGGTGAAGGCAGCCATGTTTGTGCATGAAAAGGTATCATTGTAGATACTGACATATGGTATAAGTGAATTGGTCATGTGAATATGGCTGAAGTCTATGCAGACCTAAACTAATGTTGCAAGTTTAGCAAAGTTTAAGATTGATGGTATGCATAAGTATGTGAACCATGCCATCTTGGTAAGCAAGCCAAACATGCTTTCCCACATGAAAAGTATATCAATATAAGGCCGTTTGGATGTATGGGGGACCGACCAAGATTGCAGCAATTGCAGACTGCAAGTATTATGTTACATTCATTGATTATCACATGAGGAAAGTGTGGGTTTATTTTATGAAGAAGAAAAGTGAGGTGTCATTCTCAATTTCAAAAATTTAAAACCTTGGTTAAAAAAAAAAATTTTATACAGATTAAATGTCTAAGATCGAATGGTAGGGGAGAGTATTTTTCCAATGAGTTTAGCATTTTTTGAGAAAGCAAGGAATCAAGAGACATTTACATACATGTACACTCCGTATAATAAAATGGTATTGTAGAAAGGAAAAATAGGCACATTACAGAAGTGGCACATGCCTTGATGTGTTTGGAAAGAATATGCCATACTTTTTTTGGGCAAAAGCAGTCAACTACTTTATACATTATAAACAAGACCCCCACTATAGCTATTCATGGTATAACACTTGAATAGAAGTTTGCAGGCATAAAACTAGATGTGTCTCACTTGAAAGTGTTTAGGTGTATTACATATGTGTATGTTCGTGATGAAAAGAGCAAAATTGGATCCAAAGGCAAAGAAATGCATCTTCATTGGTTACGATTTGGAGTAGAAAGGCTATAAATGTTATAATCCTCCCACTCATTAGATACAAGTAAGTAGAGATGTTATCTTTTTGATGAGGTAAGTAGCTAGTATGCACTAGTGAAAGTTACAAAGGATGCAAATGTAAGAAGAAATGATGCTGCCTCACATGTAGAGCATCAATTCACAGGTGCTTAGTGGACCTAGAGAGTCCTCTAGCAATGGATCCAGTGTTAGTCCATGGTCAAGTATATTGAGGACAGATGTAGGTACACATGTATCATGCAAAGGAAAGGAAATGATAGATCAACCTTTTATGCCTGATCTATGAGCAGGCCACTCATATGTGGATGGTAACTCTAGTGTCTCTCCGAGTAGAAACTTGATGAGGAGCTTAGCATTCTGTTAGTGGTTACTCTTGGTGCAAGGAGAACTAGGGCTATTTTGGTGACACTGGCAGCAATGATCCAAGTGTACGTAGGTCTACCACATTAGCTTCTAACTCACTGACTTGCTGATTCGATGTCAGCTTTTGACCTTTTGATGCCACATCAGCAGATTCTGACCTAGAGATTCTACGTCCGCCGATTCCGCCTACAGCTTCCAATCTACACATTGCTGATTTAGTGAGTTTGTATATGCATTGTGCAAACATTTGAGATACTCTGAGTCACTTTAAATTATTGCTTGTGTCATATATCTTTAGTTTGCACATTCCTCTATTGTGTAAAATGTTAGGAAACACCAGTGATCTGTTTAGCATGCTGTCCATTTTTTATGATAAGTTGGATGTCACCAACTATCCCATGTGGGAATGCATGATGAGGCATATACTGGTGGCAAAGAACTTGTGGGTGTATATATCTGGTGGTGCTGATTTAAGGCGTGTTGGCCATGCATCTGCTATCAGCACACTTAGTGTATCCACCATTATCGGAACTAGTGAGTCTGATTCCAGTGGCATTGTTCCGCCTACACCCGTTCCTTCTACAATAGAACAACTTAGATGGGATGCTAAAGATGGGCATGCGCACACCCTGATTTCTCTTTCCTGCAAAAATGGCAATTCATTCCTCACATCCATTCATGTACTTTTGCTAAAGGTTCATGGGATATCCTTGCCTCTGTGTATCAAATCCACAATGAAGCTCAAGTTGCCTATCTCTGAAAAAAGCTTGATTTGGAGCATCTGACTAAGGGTAAATCTATGGATGCATTTCTAACCCGTGGTGTCAAGGATCTGAGAGAGTAGCTGATCAATATTGATGAGGTCATTCCTGAAGTTCTCTTGTCTCTTTAGTTCTCAATGGCCTGCTTGAATCTTATCAGGAATTTGCTACCACTCTTTGCCTCTTGACAAAGAGGAATACAGATTTATACACATTTGATGAGTTGGTAGCTCTTTTGTTATAGGAAGAGTAGTCTCGTTCCAATCAGAACAATATGCTTGCTTCCGATCAGGCTTTTGTTGTATCCCACTATAGCAAAGGAAAATCTGGGGCTCCTTCTCATGCTTAACCTCAGGGTAAGGCACCAATCCATTCAGATTCTTCTGAGCCAGAATGGGAGAAGTCTGAGAAGAAATACAACTATTATCGGAAACCCGATCATGTCATTTAAGAAT
The DNA here is from genome assembly GCF_041138505.1 of Cibotium barometz. Lineage (NCBI taxonomy): Eukaryota > Viridiplantae > Streptophyta > Polypodiopsida > Cyatheales > Cibotiaceae > Cibotium > Cibotium barometz. The sequence goes on along the minus strand of NC_141104.1, from coordinate 9,146,688 downwards.
TGCTACTAGAAATAGAAAAAGAGTGAGGAGGAAAAGAAGTAGCAAGGTCTTGCTGCCCTACAGCTGATAGTGCAAAGGAAGCCAATTTTGCACATGAACGCTTTAACAGTTACATGCAGTGATTTGCCTCCTTTGCCCTTAGAAAATGGTGATTGGTATCTTTAATTTGAATCAGGATTGTACGTTGTTGCTATGCCTAACATTGATCCTAGTGATGATCTGTCCTCTATTGACTATGCTTTATAGCAATTGTCAGCAGAGTTATCTCTATGGCAGTTACATTTGAGGGGGGACACAAGCTGTGTATTGTTGTTGGTGATGTATGTGGTCACGTATGCATTTGACTCCTTAGTTGTGCTGTCTTGGAGTCATACCTATATGCAATGATGTATTACTTTGCTGAGATGTATTGCTTATGTTGAACCAGCTCCTTATTTGAGTTGCCTAGTGTGAATAATCCCCTACACACAAACACTTTTTATCATGTGTTTGGTAGGATTTTTTCCACGTGTGTGAACACATGCTTATGTGTTAGCCACATCAGCCCTAGGGCTAGGGCTATATTGTACTCCACTCATTTGTTATCATTATCAAGTACTTTCCATCTTTGCTTTTGGTCTCTATCTCGTTCTTTAAGCTCCATTCGACTATGTGTGCGTGTGTGTCTGTGTGAGTGTGTAGAGCATCTTCTCCCTCATCCAACACAGCTCATGTAGTTGGGTTCACACTATGGACTGAACATTGTATAGAAAAGTACTTTCCCTTATAGTATGCACTCTTTTCTCGTTTATGTTAATGGTTGTAGAGAAAAGAAGATAGAAGAAAATTCAGCCATCCATCTCTCTCTTGTCTTGCTCTCTCTTGTTTGCTTGTAAGAAACTCAAGCTCTCCCCCCACATTCTCTTTAACTAGTAGACTTGTGCCTACAAGTTGTGGGCTTCCCCAAGTCTCCTAGTAATCCTTGGTGATTATGTTGACACCAGCACCACCATCCAAGATTGCAAAGACAATCGTGCCTTTATAAAACGACAGATAACAAGGTGTTTTTTTCATTGCTTTCAAAGTAGTTTGTCCCAGCTTGTTCATGGGCACTTTTGGTTGTCCTTTTGTCTTAGGTATGAAAAAGAGCTCTTAATGTAGCATGGTTAGTCCTCCTCCTCTTCAGGTTCAAGAGTGTAGGCTCTCAAGTTTCTAGTAATCCATTTGAATAAGTCTCTCCAAAGATAAGTGAGAATTTCCTTGTAAATAAGAACTCATCCAAAATGTTGTGAGGCCTACTATGTCCCTCATGCAATATTTTCACTCACTTAGCTTGTACTCACTCGAAGGTGTAGCCAATGTGTAGGGGATGTGGATTGAGCCTTTCTTATAGAAGGTGGTGCCTTGGGGTAATGAAGTCAACATTAGAGAAAATATTATGGTAATTATGATGACCCATGGAAGGCCACCAAGGCCAACTTTCACCTCCCATTAAGTCCTCCTTCATTATATCTAGCAATGTAGAACCTAGTTGGATTGGTTCTAGAGACAAAGGCCCATAAGTGGCTCTTTTTGTGTAAGGCTTCTTAAGAATGGTCATGGTTTCTACTTCTCTACGGCCTTTGGCACACTTTTTCCCTTACTAGCTCCATGATTAACTTTGTAATAGGGTCTAGGATACTCTTAGGTGGCGTCAATGGTTAGTTCTCGACCACCAACTCAAGCACTACCTCTAGTTGAGCTTGTACCTTCCTTACAAGCACCTGGGCTTGTTTTATTTACTCCTTCTCCACCACGGAATTGGGATACTCTTTGTGTTTCTTTGGTAGGTTTTTATAGTCTATAGTTTTCTTCTCTTTGGGAAGAGTTAGCTTGGTCAACAAGATCACAGTCTTCTTTCTTCTCTTCAACCTTCTATCCCCCTGATCAATCATTTCTAGAACCTATTTTGAATGATTCCTTAGAGCCATAGAGCTATGTATTTCCTTGGGAGGCCCCACAAAATTATCATCCTAATCAATGGTATCTAATACACATTTATTAAATATTATGTGCCTTTGAGCATAAAGCACATCATGAAATCTTTTACTTTGTAAAACTTCTAAAAAAATAGAGATTAAGCGAATTTGTCTAGGTTTATCTTCAATTGTATCTAATGCACATTTATTGAAGGTCCTCTATCTTTGAGAATAAAGAGAGATAAAGCAGATGGATTTGGCTAGGTCTCTCTTCATGCTCACACCTATTGTAGATATACTTGGCCTAGTTAAGTACTCATATATCATCTCTCCTTCCTTTTGCTTAAGTGTATTTAGATAGTTTACTAAACTCCACTTGGCACACTAGTCTTGGCAGCATAAGCAATAAAAAATGTTTATTTCAAATCTTTGTATGTTTCTTTGCCTTCTTGTGTTAAAAACCACTTTTTAGCTTCATGCACAAGGGTGAATCCAAATGATCCAATCCTTGAGGGATTATCATTCACTCCCAAGACTTTATAAACTTGTTCAAGTTTCAAGATGGCCATGGGTGGTATCAACACAAAACAAGATCATGGCCTTGGAGATACTCCACAACCTAGAGTTTCCTTTGTCATCTTTCTCCGGGGACTAGAGGAGCACATGTTTCTAGAATAGCATGTTGTCTAGTTGTAACTGCTCTTGTAATAGCTCTAGCTATTTTGATGACATCATCAATAAAAACCATTCCTACATGTGGTGTAGGGTGGACATGATGTTCTACTCGGGTTGTTCTATTGGTTCCCACTAGTTCAGAACATTCAACAGTGTGCATTAGTCCCATGGGAGTAAAATCCATTGTCAATGTTATTAGTGTACTCATTGCCAAAGGATATCGACACATGTGTTCATCAAAAGAATCAGGTGGAAACATTGCATTAATATACTAATACATCACATGGCATGAGTACCCTTCATCATATGTCACACTGTGAAGATCAATCTATGTGATGAAGAGAAGATGAAGGCTTTCTATCTCTAGGGGAGGACTATAAATGTGAATTTCAAGAACTTACTAGAGGCTCCAACATCCCACATCCCTTTGGAGATTTCTTTCACCTCTTACATTTGCATCCATGGAGGTAAGCCTAATAAATGTGGCTTTACATTGGGAATCAGAGAAGGCTCTCTCTCCCTCTTCCTAAGCTCTTTCATAAATTGGTTAGCTTTAGGCTCTATAAAATGTAACTGTTTTCCTAAAAATCTCTATAAAAATAGAATCCCAAGTCGGGTCTATTCGTTCAAAAAATTGTGCTCGATTTTCAGGATGGGTTTTCATCATATGTTCTTGTGCTTGCCCCTTAGTTGCGCACAATGTTAAAAACTCAGTTTCTCATTGTCCATATACATGTATATGGCCAAAGAAGAGATAGAATATTTCTTCAATATTGACACACAAGATGCCTTCTTGCCCAATCTCTAAGACTAGGTTCACTAATTCTTTATCTTACAAATTCTCCAATACAGGAAACAATAGGAAAATCTTATTAATGTCTCGATATTATTCCTTCTTTTGCTTGCCCTTAAGTTGGGCACAATGTTAAAAACTCCCTTTGTCATTACCCATATGCATATATTTGATCAAAGAAGAGATAAAATATTTCTTTAATATTGAGACACCAAGTGCCTTCTTACCCAATCTCTAAGAGGAGAGGTTCACTAATCATTTATCTTGCAAATTCTCCAATAGAGGAAACAATTGGAAAACCTCATTGGTGTCCCAATATTATTCCTTCTTTTTTTGCAATGTGTTCTATTTGATGGCAATAATCTCATGGAGTGAATCCTTGGAAATCGTATTTGTAACTAGACTCCACGTACAACTAGGATTTCAAGCCAACTTCATTAGGCTTAATTAATCAGTTTTGCTACTTCATGTCAGAGCATATATATATTATATTATTATATTATTATATATATTATATATATATATATATTATATATATAATATATATTAATATATAATAATAAAATATATACATAATATATAATAATATAATAATATATAATATATATGCTCTGACATGAAGTAGCAAAACTGATTAATTAAGCCTAATGAAGGTGGCTTGAAATCCTAGTTGTGCGAGGAGTTTATACTCTTATTAAACACAAGATATTCCCCCTTCCACATGGCCAGAGGACAAGAGGGAGAGGGCTAAGGGAGAAAGGGGAGCAATTTATACTGCCCCTTTCTCAATTTTATATTTTCTCATCTCAAAATTTTTTACAAGGAGACCTATCAAAAAAATTTTACAAGGAGACCTATCAAAATTTCCACGTTCCAAAAAAAAAAAACAGAGAGAGATGTTGATGGATATAGAAGCATATAGTTGGAATTAGGGTTTTTGTTATCCCTCCCCCTACCACATGTCTTCCTTGGCCCCTGCCTTT
>NC_141104.1:9069800-9127300 GCF_041138505.1 Cibotium barometz | reverse complement strand
TCCTTGGAAGGGGCATGACTTCAATATTTTTTTTGGTGGTTTAGTCCTCCTGAAGGGCGCCCTAATCATGATAGAATAGGGGATTGCCTCGAGAAAGCACTTCTGTGAGGAAATGCCCGTTTTGCCAAGGAGGAATCGCCATTCCTGGAGTATCAACTCATCAGCAAGAGGCAGATTAATCAGGATGGTGGGTATGACTGGCCTGACCTCTTATCTAACAAATCAGCACTCTATCAAGGTTCATCTATCATATTTGTGTATGCCGAAAGTCTGCTATTTGGATGGTCCGGAATCTACCCTGCAGACTTGTGATCTTCACATGCACTGATTCTGCCATTGATTTGCATTAACCTCTAGTTCAGGGTGAGAATGAGGCTTCTCTTCCCAGTGTTAAGGTCTGTCAAAACTAGATAATCCTGATGTGCCAGTCTAAAAAGTGGGTGGCTTGTGACTGGTATGTTGAGGTCACCTTCTCTCAACTTGCAGCGATTTTTTATGTTATATAATCAAGGGAAGAAGGGATCAAAGAGTGTCATGTATATGCAACTCGTTTCTGGCACTTAGTCGAAAATCTTTGTTGAGTCTGTTTTTTAAATGGAGTGTTTCGATCTCTTACTGGTTCCGGCCTCACTCTCTTCAGGTTATCATTGGTGGTGGTGGCGGTGGTGGAGCTTTCTTTGGTGGTGGTGGTGGTGGTGGAGCTGCTGCAAGTAGCAGTGGAGCTGGTGCTCCAGCAGCTGCTGAGGAGAAGGAAGAAGAGAAGAAGGAAGAGGAAGAGAGTGATGATGACATGGGATTCTCTTTGTTTGACTAGTTTTGATGAGCAGCATGTTGCTGCTATCGAGAGTTGGCATTAACTGTTAAAATTCAGTGATGAGTCAGCTGCTACACTTAGTTCACATATATGAGGGAGTTTTTTGTCTGTTGGTCTGAGTTTTGGATAATATACATGCGCATTTACTTTCAGTCCTTTTGTTGTATAGTATGCCTGATGTTTGTATCTTACAATTATTTCTCTATGTGTGTAACATGTAGTGCCTGATCTCACTTGCTACATGCCTACTTGTAGAAGTGGGGAATTTTCAAGAGGCTTGGAAAAGGTTGTTGCCATTGTATATCAAAAATTGGTGCATGAGATACTTATTTTTACAGTGGTACTGATGCGCCACGTGCAACCCTGAAAGTTTCAAGGTGTTGATTGGAACCAGCAAGGTTTAGGGAACAGCTGCACCTTATTTTTTCATCAAAGAAAGTGTTTGATACTTGATTCAGTTGATTGTGGATTTGATCTGATGGGGGTTATTGTGTGCGAGCCTGTTGCACCAATTATTAGTGAGTTGATATTATTCACGGTTGCTGTAGTCTGGCTATAACAACTAGTGAAATGTCCACTTTAGGCTTTCATATAAGTACTTTGTGGTTGTGAAAAGTTGTTTGAATCTCAACTGTAGTGATAATGATGTATCCTATAACCTAATGGTTTTTTTTAATTGGGGTGATGCTACACATACAAGATCTTAGTTTGATGGTGAATTTGGTAGAGGCTCTCAAGATGAATTATCAATCTTGTCTCATCTTGGGGAGAGCCCTTCCATTTGTGTTATATGCTATTGGGCTTTCCATTTGTGGACTTTTGGCCCTTAGTTAGAACCATTGAGGTTATATGCTATTGGGCTTTCACTCGAGAGGCCTCAATATAGTTCACTCAAAAATTGGAGAGTGCTCAATCCCATTTGTGATGTTGAATTCCCATTACAGTTTCTGTACCACCCAATTTGGAAATTGGCTACGGTGTTGATGGCATCAAGTAACATCCTCTCATTGGTTTTGCAACATGAAAAGCTCCATGTACTTGAATAGTTTGCATGTTGATGACGTCTTCTAAGGTGCAAACACGGAGCTAGACAAGGTCCACACATGAATTATTGGCATGTTGAACTTCAGCTTTGGATAATGATGGGCTCTACTTCACTTCCTCAAATCATTATGAATGTGAGAGTGGGCATTGAAAGTAGATGCCAATAAATCCTCCTTGGAAGGTAGGTAGATTCAATTAAGTTTATACCTTCTTCTTTGGAAAGTTGAAAGCAGTCTTCAAACGAGGTCTCATGTGAAGTAACATTAATAAGTACACAGAGGAGCATCTTGGGGAAATACATTGCCTAGTTGGGTAAATGAATTTGTTGAAGCAAGCAAAAAACTTGGTACTCAATGTGGATATTGAGAAAGGGGCTTAAATTGTAATGCATGTTCCAGCAAGAGATATAATTTATGTAACATAAAAAGTTGTAGCTTGGTCCTGGCATTTGATACTATCTACCGATTCCAATAGATAATCACTTACAAGTTTTGTTTTCTTTTTGTGCAAGCCTCTTCTGGGACTTATTGTGAAGTGTTTTAGTTGCTCTTATATTTTTGAACTACTCAATTGTTGTCACAACATTTGCAGTTTCAGCTGTGAGCATGTTATGTGCTTTTTTGACTAAGGTCTTATTCATCCCTTATGCTCCATTTTGTTGAGGAGTGGTGTTTTGCTTCTTGAAACCTTTCCCTCCATTAGACCATATGGCTTTTTGTTTTCTCTCTATTATTGTCCAAAATTTTTTAAAATGTGTAAATTTCTTGACTTTTCCTAAAGGAAGGACCCATATCTTCTATTAAAAATATCTATGAAAATCATGAAATAATACTTTCCCAATAGTACTCATGGGATCCACAAAGGCATCAAATGTAGTAGTTCTAGGACATAGGTGACTTTAGTGGCAGTCCTAGGAAGTTTTACTTATGGTGTCACAAATCTGTTTTTGAACTTTAAGGCATGCAAATCTTTCACAAGCTTCTTATTATCGACTAACACCAAACTCTGATACTTCAACTTTCTTGATGATAAATGCTCATTGGATTTGATGTTTGCATGACAAGATTTGTGCGAAGAAATGGGGGCATTGCATTTAAACAATCTCCTTTCTCAAATCTTTAACCAATCACTCTATCGGAGTTATTTTTATCCCTTGCCAAACGCCACTGATTTCTATAACATTCATATTTTATCAAATAATTACTTGGGGTTGTACTAAATGTTGACGATGTCCTTTGTTTCATTGCTTGATAACAAAATAGAGATTTTGTTTTCCTAGATAGCTTTAAGCCTTAGATTCTAAGACTATAATAAATAACTATTTCTTCACTTCTTTAGCTAAGCAATTCGTTGGCACGATTATCCTTGTCGATATCTATTTTATTTTTATGACATTTTGACTCATAATGCTCAAGCTTTGGGCTTTTGTCGGCTTCGGCTATGTAGCCGGATCTTCTTGGTTAGGTTCTCTTCTTGGGGGAGGTTGCGCCTCAAGATCTTTGGCTACTGGCTTTGAGGTTGAAGCTTGAGCTTTCTACTTCTTGGTTGCCTTGGATGTTTTCGTGGCAACCGCACTTATCTTGGTCTGGGGTCCTGTGATGGCATTAAGGGGGACTATATTATGAATAAGTCCTCCTTGTTGTAAGCTTAATAATAAGTTAAGGCTTACCAAAGTGGCCGATGCTCCTACCACTGGGTCGATTCATTCAAATCGAATCTACACTTGTAACATGTGTCTGTATGGAATGATGTTAGGGTTTGGCATTGGATTTGGGGGATGGATTCGAGGCGACAGCTATATGAGGACACTTAGCAACATGGTGCAAGCCATTACAAGCAAAACATTGAAGAGGTGGCATGCATGATATATTATTAAAATCTCTCTCAATGGCTAGATAGAGGCAAGAAGAGATGATTTTTCGCAATGGTTCTCTCTCACAAAATGCGGGGGAAGAAGAGGAAGCTAATGCAAGAAGAAAACTTATAATCAAACCTAAGCAAGAAGAGGGAAGAAGGAGAGCTCACAAAAAACTATAGCAAGGGAATAATTATGTATTGCTTATTATAAAAAATGGCTTATATAAAAGTAACTAGTTTTCACACTAGGTTGACCAAGATTAAAAATCTTGACCACCCCTACTCCTATATGAATGGATGCTTTGAACAATGTGAAGGTTCATCCAAGATTATGATGCAGTGCTGGTATGGTTGTAACCATCCACTTTTTCAGGCTCATCATTGCCCTTCTAGTGGAGTTTCCTAACTGGCATGCATTTGATAAAGGTCAATAGGGCATGGCATTCGACATCAACAACGGTCCAACACTTTGCCAAATGCTCAACTACTATAAGCAAGTACGATGGTGGATCTAAGGCTGGTGCCATGCTAACTTTTGAAGATATGTCCAAACAGTCTTCTAGACATCCTATAGAGCCTTTTATCGAACCAGCCAGTACATGAACTCCTGCTTGGACTTCTATTGAAACTTCAGTGGCTTCTACCACTAGCCTCCCACGGAGCTTCATTGTTGATTTTGAGGAAAAAACCATGATTCGGGAGGAGGGTATGTTAACCACATCGGCCAACATTACACCAAAACACATGGCAATAGCCTTAATCCATATTTTCGTATTGTGCAATGTGCTTTATGTAAAATGATTACAGGAAATCTCCAAGCTTACGACTTGTGTAATGTCAAACACTGACCTTATGACTTATGTAATGCCAGTAATGTATATTTAGACTAGGAAATTAGCCTAGACTAACTTATTAGATCCTCACATTATTTTGGCAGTCGCGAGCATGAGTCTTGTATATAAGACATTTTGACTAACGAGAAAAGACATAATACCATTCTTAGAATTAAGTTTGACTCATTTTGCTCTGGTGATGATTAGAGTAGCTTGTATGCTTTCTCTTCATCTTTGTTGCATGCATGCTTAGGGATTGTGTGGGTAAGTCATGGTGTTGACGTATTCTCTCTTCTCTCTTCTCTCTTCTCTCTCTCTCTCTCTCTCTCTCTCTCTCTCTCTCTCTCTCTCTCTCTCTCTCTCTCTCTCTCTCTTTGCTCCCCACCCACTTGCAAAGCTTCTTTGTGGTGACAATGAACGAGGCAACGTTAAGGACCCTAGCTCTCCATAAGAGAGATTTACTCTACCAAGAGTGGCTTGAGGTGCAAACCGGTAAGACCCTTACATTCTCCTCTCCTTCTCTCTATCTTGCAAGGCCCAAATTTTCTCAATCGGTGAACATATTTGCGTGCTAAGCACTTCCATGAACTACCTTAACCTTAGGAAATGATTGGTGGGGGTAGCACTAGATGATGTTGGCTCTTTTGGGACCTGGCTCTACCACTTGTTTTTGCTATGCTACTAGCCACGTGGGGGTGTCCATCAAGTTTGTTTTCCAAAAATTCAGCAAAGGCCTTGGTGGGGGTAGCACTATGGGACCTGGCTTTGCCACTTGTTTTTGCTATGCTACCAGCCGTGTGGGGGTTTCCATCAGGTTCGTTTCCAAAAATTCAGCAAAGGCCTTGGTGGTAGTGGTCTCTTGATCCAGCCTTTTCTTCTTGGGGTTAGGAGAGTTGGCAGGGGAGAGAGCTACTGGGGTTTTCTACTAAGGAGGCCTGCTCAGGGTGGTGGCACTTTTGTAGCTATAGGGTTTGGGGAGATCTTCCCATCCTGTGGTGTAGTAGAGAATCATGGCTACTCTAAACTTGCAGCCAGGTTCATGCAGATGCTGTGTGGAGTTCATGATGGAAATGGCTGGCCCAATTCACTGGCAGACCATTTCCATCATGAACTCCACATCATCTGCATGAACCTGGCTGGCAAGTTTAAGTAGGTAGGCAAGAAGGGAGAGGTTACACTTTCTATACATGCTTATCCATCGAAGGTATGGTGAGTACATGGGTTATGGTAAGCAGATCAGGTCGTGTAATGTCCTCCCATCACTTTCCCACCGCCTTCTCTTCTATGATCCATACCCTTGCTAGGCACATGACCAAATTTGTGTGCGCCAAAAGGAGCAGATGGTAAGCACTCCTCTTGGCGCATGCAAAAATTGCCTAACTAGAGAATCAAAAGAATGCTGCCACCATCACCCTTAATGATCGGCTGCTATATGTAGGTCCAAGTCCTTGAGGCTGACTCTAGACTCCATCATTTGTAAAGAGAACTAGAGGTCCTACACATAGACCTCGAGAGATCCCAAGCAGCGAGAGCACAAACACAAGAACAACTCACCCTGGCTATACCACTGCACTCCAGGAAGCCAAGACCATGGCATACAACAATAGGCAATGAGATCCACAACCATATGTCTAAGCAGTGGTGAGACTTTCAGAGGGTTCTTAAAGCTAGGGTCACCTTGGAAAATAGAAAGGAAGGTTGACAACCTTATGGATACCACCGCCAACTTTCAAAACCTCGCCATACCTCCCCAACCACCCTCTGGCCTCCTTGAACTATAGCATAGGACCCTCCGACTCAACCTCCTCTAGCACAACAATGATGAACTTGCCATGCTCTTCTTCCAAAACACCATCTCCTTCATTGAGCACTCCATCTTTCAATTCCCTCACCATGTCCTCTGCCTCAACCTCTAGCCCTGGTGCCAAGTCCTTACCTTCTCTAACCACTTGGATGAGGGGGACTCCATCAAACTTTTTGTTCCCACCCACTTACCTATGGCCATATACCCTACATCCTTAGATATCCGTCAGTAGGCCATGCCCATATCGCATCCATAGATATCATTGGAATCCTTGTCTTGTACCACCATAGAATTTGGAAGTAGCTGCTGCAAAAATTGATGCGCACCAGTGAGTGCCAACTCTTCGACATGGTGAATGTGGCCTACCCCCACCAAGAAATCTATGAGGAGGAATATAGGGAGGCCCTCAAATTTTATCAATCCATGAAGCCATCACTCAAGGTAAAGGAAGAGGAAGAGGACACCGTGGACATTGCCAAGGAAAAGGATGACGAGATGATGTGTTCAATAGAGACAGGTCCGAAGCCTTGTCAGCTACGCCTAATCCAAGAACTTTTGCCAAAGGCGAACAGGCCTTACCCCCCTTCCCTTGGGCCAACCCTCTACATTAGCTCCCCCTCTCTTCGCCTTCACCTCACCACCTCCTAGTTCTTCTTAGAGTACCCCACCTACATCTCTAGCACCACTATCGCCCTTCTCATCTCCCAAGTTGCCCCACCACTGACCTCTCATGGACATTCTTAATCGCCAAGGTCTCAACCTCACAAGCTAATCACCCTTCTCATCTCCCAAGTTGCCCCACCACTGACCTCTCATGGACATTCTTAATCGCCAAGGTCTCAACCTCACAAGCTAATCACCCCTCTCTCCCATCACTATTCTTGGAAGAAGGTGAGATCCCAAAACCCCCTATCGAGAGTAACATAGCGAATAAACCCCCCTGACTCCCCATTCAGTGGCATGATCCTCTCGATGGGATTGATATTGACAAAGCCCTCCGAATCCTAGACGAGTGGACCATCTTTGGTAATGCTTTGACCCTACCCCTGACACCAACAAAATCACTGATCACCTCAATCTATGCCTTATCAAGCTTTATGTAGAATAGAAGTTCAATCAGTGGTGGTCGAGATCTCATTGGGGGATACAAATGACCACAGGCCAAGGAAGCCTCAATAACGTATGACCTCATGGGGGAGTAGCCTGTGTGGCGATAACCTTAGCTTCTCCATAATAAGTGTTGAAAAGAGTACTACTATGCTCCAAGGTATCTCAGGAAAAGAGTACTACTATGCTCCATAATAAGTGTTGAAAAGAGTACTACTATGCTCCAAGGTATCTCAGGATCATCCTTGTTTATTTTTTGATTGAATGCAGATGGGACTAAGACCTCTTCGAGAGCAAGAGCTCGCGAGAATAAACCAAAGCTAGAGTTTAATTTTCCATGGATACCTCCACCTCAACCACCGCTACTCCTATATGAAGAATGGATGCTTCACACAATGCAAAGTTCATCCAAGATTACAATGTAGTGCCGGACCTTGATATGGTCGTAAACACCTTCTTTTTCACGCTCATCATTGTCCTTCTGGTAGAGTTCCGCGATTGGCATGCATTTGATGAAGGTCAATAGGGCATGGCCTTTGATATCAATAAGGATCCAACACTTTGCCAAATATTTGAATACTATAAGCGAGTACAATGGATGCAAGGCTAGCGCATGCTCACTTTGGAAGATATGTTCAAAACAACCTTCTAAACATCCTACAATAGAGCCTTTCATTTGAACCACCACCACGAATTCTTTCTTTGACTTCTACTAGAACTTTAGCGGCTTCTACCACTAGCTTTCCACGAAGCTTCACTATCAATTTTGACAACGGAACAATGATTAAGGAGGGGGGTATGTTAACCACATTGGAAATGCATGACAACATCTTTAAACCATTTTTTTCGTGCCATGAAATGCACTTTATATAAAATGATTATGTGAAATCTCCAAGCTTATGACTTGTGTAATGCCGAAAGATAGTTAAACACTGAGCTTATGACTTGTGTAACGCCGGTAATGTACATTAAAATTAGCCTAGACTAACTTATTGGCCCCCTGAACATTATTTAGGTGTAATCTCCAAGCTTATGACTTGTGTAATGCCAATAATGTACATTTAAATTAAAATGTACATTATTGGCCCCCTGAACATTATTTAGGTGAAATCTCCAAGCTTATGACTTGTGTAATGCCAGTAATGTACATTTGAATTAGCCTAGACTAACTTATTGGGCTCTCGGACATTATTAAGGTGAACAAGAATTTTCTTATGAGTCTTGTATATAAGACTTTTTGTGACTAATAATAAGAAAGTACATAATCCCATTCTCACAATTGAATTTGATTCTTCTTACTTTGGTGATTTGAGTAGCTTGTATGCTTTCTCTTCTTCTTTGTTGCACTCATGCTTAGGGATTGTGTGGGTGAGTGATGGTGTTGATGTATGTTCTCTTCTCCCTCTCTCCTCTTGTCTACTCTCTCATGCGCTCTTCTCCCTCTTGATGTGTGGGTGAGTGATGTTGTTGATATATGTTATCTTCTCCTTCTCTCCTTCTCTTGTCTCCTCTCTCATGCTCTCACTCACCATGGCATCGAAGTAGAGGTTGATACTTCCATGGATCTCTCTCTCTCTCTCTCTCTCTCTCTCTCTCTCTCTCTCTCTCTACTCCCCACCCACTTGCAAAGCTCCTTTGTGGTGACAATTAAGAAGGTAAGGTTAATGACCCTAGCTCTCCACAAGAAAGAGTTACTCTACCAATAGTGGCTTGAGGTGTAAACTGATAAGACCATTGCATTCTCCTCTCCTTCTCTATATCTTGCAAGGCTAAAATGTTCTCAATTGGTGAACATATATGAAATTATACTTTTATAGTATATATGTATACATGTCCTTATGTACACATACATAGGCCTACATAAGCTTATGGATAGGTAGGCATAAGCAGACATAAGTTTATGCCTATGTAATCATATGCATGTGCACAAGGTCATATATACATAACCATAATATTATGTGTACATAAGTTTATGTGTATATATATATATGTATACAAATACTTATGTACACACACATAGGCCAACATAAGCTTATGGACAGGTAGGCATAAGCATACATAAGTTTATGCCTATGTAATCATATGCATGTGCACAAGGTCATATATACATAACCATAATATTATGTGTATGCGTATGCATATACATAAGCTCTCGTATATACACAAGCTCTCGTATATACATAATCATAATCTTATGCATACAGAAGAAGCTAATCTATGCAGTGCATGCGCATAAGCATATGCACTGATTTCCATAGACTACAACTAATGAGAGGTGGCTAATGCCCATCACCCTTCTTTCCTAAGGCTAAACCTTTCGAAAAAGAACACTAAAATAATACCAAAGGATGTGCAGTATGAAAAGCACACGAGAATGAACAAGTTGGAAAAACATCATCTCAACTAGATAAGCCACCAATAGCAGTGACATGGCCAACCCTAAGTGCAACCTTAAGGCCTAAGTAGTTCCTCAAGCTGGACAACCACACTTATTTCCATGATGAGATATGGTTTGGTGTACAATATAATTTAAAAAAAAAGTATAAGATTTACATGACTTATTTACAAGGGATTTAGGATAAGAAGCTATAAAAAATTTAAAAAATAAACATTATTTATTAAAAAACAACATGAAGTTAGGGTTAATTGAGAACCCTAATGCCATGAGGGAGGGATTATTTTATGCTTGAGACAAATGATATGAAAAGAAACTAGAGAGAACCCTAATGCCATGAGGGAGGGATTATTTTATGCTTGAGACAAATGATATGAAAAGAAACTAGAGAGAAAGAAAAGAATCAAATTTCACATTTTTGAAGGACCATGCATCTTTGATCCACCTTGATGAGGACAAAGCGTGAGATCTAGAGAAATGAAAAGGAGAGATATAGAGAAAGAGAAAGAGAATGAGAAAAAAGAGAGAATGAGAATGAGAAGATAAGAGAAAGAGAAGTGATGTAGTTAAAAAATAATCCTACCTAGACCGACATGGGCATCATAAGTTATTATATTTTTCATAGTGCTGCTATTTGTGCTTCTATTTTTGTTGCTATTTTTATATAGTAACAAACAAATAAAAACACTACACGAACATTGCAAAAAAATAAAATAAATAGATAACACTATAAGAACATTTTGCAAAAAAATCTAACTAGGGTGAGACCAACTAAGATTTTGAATAATGTATCATGGACCTCACTTTTTCGAAACTCTAAGAACACACTACAAGTGCTTGTCCCTCTACGGATGGTTTTTTCATGGAAGATAGACCTTTTTTGCTTCTAGCTCCCATCATCAATATAGATATTGGTATATGCGTCAATAAAAGCGCCAAAATAGACATTAATAAAAGTGACAATATAGGCATCGGTAACTATAAAAAATAAAAAATATTTTTCTATCAAGTTTTTGAGAAAAATCATTAACAATTTATTTACATGAACTTCATGACTATCTATCTTCCCCACAAGATCCATTGCTTCGAAGAGGTCAATTTCTAATGCTATCTATGTATCTCCTACATCCCTACATCTTCGACGATGGGTCAGCCTATAGTTAAAGGTAATTCATTGGCATCTATGAAAGGATCTAAGGAGATACTATCATTGGAGTTAATGGAAGTTGATGAGGCATTATCATTGTCATCATGGTATTCAACATCATAATTTTCAATGTCATATCGTGAATTTCTTCATTATGTTCATGATTGTGACCTTTAATAATTTGTAAATCTTGGGTTTCATGGCCTAAAAATTCATTTGTGCACAAGATATGATCTATTTCTTCCCTTGGAGATTCTATAGTAATAGTTTTCTCCTCCAAGTCTCTATCTTCAAAATTTTGTTTGCTATGAGGAGCAACTTGAATTGCATACCACCATTTCGAATTTGAAGGGTCTGGTTGAAAAATTACTTGTTTTTCTTTCACTAAGTGTTATTCTCTCACTAAGTGGTGCGTGTTACAAAAGATAAAGCAATAATTGGTAAGATTTAGAGAAAATAATACTTGCTTGCATTGTTATGGTAGGACAAATGTATCCTAAAGATCTGTCCACAACTTAGTGGTGTCAACTACAACAAATCCACTATTATCTCTTCTCATAGTTACAGTTGGACCATTGGTGATGAGACCACTTTAAACCATTGCACATCAAGAATGAACATGTCGAATTGTCTAAATGGTGTCTCCAATGGTGCGTCTTTTTTGTGCATGCTTGATGTCTCCAATGGTGCTTCTTTATATCTATTAAGAATTTTGTTCATATATAAAATCTATTGATCTTGTCTCGTAATGTCTCATTCATCTTACAAGCTAGTCCTTTACCTCGTGGAACCTCTCCAAATATTCATTCATCCTCTTTGTTGTGGCAAAGTCAAGGCATGTCAAGATCAATTTGTCTAAGGAACTCAGAGATGTACAAAAATGATTCTTGTACTAACCAACCTTTTGCCATGCTCCCTTCTAGCCTTGCCCTTTGTCAAATAAACCTCTTCAAGGTCTTCATGAATCTCTCCAAGAAAATTATCCATCGGCCTTTCCCTTTGTCAAACAAACCTCTTCAAGGTTTAAGGAACTCAAAGATGCACACAATGGATTCTTGTAATAACCAACCTTTTGCCATGTTCCCTTCTAGCCTTGCCCTTTGTCAAATAAACCTCTTCAAGGTTTTCATGAATCTCTCCAATAAAAACATCCATCGGAGCTATGAATAGTTCCAGCAAACAATTGCAACCTCTTCAACTACATGTACGAGCAAGATGAGCACTTAGGTGGTAGTCCAAGTGGTAACTTCTCGAGCAATACGTCCTGAAATGCATGTAGAACTTCTTGTATTTTAGGGTCACCGATCTTGCATTTCGTCTATTGTGCATCACCGACTTTCATAACACATAAGTGAATTTGGCATCCTTGTTTGGCTGCCCTCTCTGCTTGTTTGGTAGTACACCATTCTGGCATGACTGTGACTTGTTATTGCTCCTTGGACCTTGCTATGTCCCACTGTATGTATGGAAGTGTTTTTGATCTTGCTCCCACTCTTGGCATCCACTTAATTCCCACTCGCCGAGGTTGAAGACCCTTGCATATCCAGTATCATCGTATCCATGCCTTTTCCCATAAAGGCGATGAGGTATTTGTCTACCCAGGTGAGTCTCACAATCACTTCAAAGGCATCCATGGGCATGACTATGAAATCGAATCAGGCTTTCCACGTGCCTGCCGCCTGCACCAACACATTATAAGCCATCTTTACATTGTTGTCTTTCCCTCCTTGAGCAAAAGACACTGAAAACTTATTGGAGTTGCACACCCTCACTCCCAACTTCTTAGCACAGTCTGGGGTGATGAAATTGTGGGTGGCTTCTGTGTCCAACATAATTTTCTGTTCGTTTTCATTCACTCTAGATTTTAAGTATCCATTCTGCATTGCTGATAGCTATGCGGCCATACATTTTGGTAATGTCTGCATGGCCCCTACCCTTGGTGAATCTCCCTACCGGGAGGATGTTTTTGTCCTCAATTTCGGTGATGCTTAATTGATCCATCCGTTCATAGTTGCCATCCTGACCTTGTGCTTGAATAGTGGTGACCTGTGAGCGGACCATCGAGTGTATTCGCTGTCATAATGCATACCCATGCGCTGTTTGGTCATGTAGGAGGAAGGAGGGGGTGCCTTGTAGCATTGGTAAATCCCCCCGTAGTGGTTGATTGGGGTGTCCCTCGCCCTGGCACAACATTTCTATTAAATGAGTTATTTCCATAGGCGTGCGGGGTACCGGGGGTCCACTTGACTTCGACCCGACTGAGTTGGTCCCTGGAGTTTCCCCTCAAATTTACTTAGGGTCCCATCACTTCTGTTATGAGACTTACCACTCCATCCTCCTATCTCCATAGTGTTAGTTTTGTTTTGCCATTTTCGGCTCTCATAGTATCTTCTGACAACCTTCATTGTGAGTGCTACTTCATAGTTTTTTGGCTCTTGCTTTTCAATATCCCTTCGGGTCCAATCACGTAACCCAAAAAAGAACCCATGAAATCTATCTGTAGCATGCATGTCCATTCTCTGCAGCATAAGTTGCATGTACTTATTGATATAATCCCGTAACTTTCTATCTACATGTTTGAGGTTATACTCATCGTGTACCCTGAACACTTTATTCCGTGGCACAAAGTAAGCTAACAAATCCTTGGTAAAGTCATCCCATCTTGTCCACGGCCTCTTTGAATCTCTTGCTAGAAACCAAGTGTATGTATCCCCTAATAGCAGCCGAGATGCCATTCGGATCTAGTGTTTACCTGCAACCTTATTCATGGTGAGGTAATCTTTTGTCTCCTAGATCCACCTTGTTACAATAAGTGAATCCTTTTGCCCAGTGAATTTCTTTGAAGGTAACAGCTTATATTTCCCATATCCCTCATCTGATGAATCTAAATCACCCCTCTTATCCCGCCTTCCGTGGTGGTGGTGATGTGGGGGGGTACCTCGACCTCGCACGCCTTGGTGACAATGGTCAGCTTATGTCCTTCTTATGCAATTGTTCGACTAACGAGCCTATCACGCCTTCTAGCTGGTTCATCTTATGATCCTAGTACTCTTGCCAACTTGTCCCTTGACCCCTTGGGCCATCCATTTGATCTTGTTGGTTGTAATCACGGCCTCTTGCCTCAAGGCGTATGTTGAGCCGCTCTTGCCGAATCCATACCATTACCTTTGGCGTCACTTTCTGTCTCCCTTTCTTATCTGGATTCTTTCTCTAATCTTGCGGCTTCTTCCACGTCAAGGTGATCACCCCACATCACCTTCTGTGGGGCGGTGACATGGCGGGGACCTTGATCTCGCACGCCTTGGTGTGACAATGGTCGGCTTCTGTCCTTCTTATGCAATTGTTTGACTAACGAGCCCATCACGCCTTCTAGCTGGTTCATCCTATCATCCTGGTACTCCTGCCAACTTGGCTCTTGACCCCTTGGGTCATCCATTTGATCTTGTTGGTTGTTACGACCTCTTGCCTCAAGGCATTTGTTGAGCCGCTCTTGCCGAATCCACGCCATTACCTCAGTGTCACTTTTTGTCTCCCTTTCTTGTCTGGCTTTTTCCTCTAATCTTGTGGCTTCTTCTACATCAAGGTGATCATCCTCAGTTGTTTTCCCTTTTGGCATATGTGTTATCCCAACTCACCGTATCGCGGTGTTTCGTGCTCTGATACCAACCATAAAGAAAATATCGTGTCTTGTCTGTCCTATGTGCTTCCTTGTGGCTCTATATCATCAACCAAGCTTCTCGTTGTTCTTGTTATTCTTCTCTAAGAATCGCATGCTTTGTATCTCGCCTAAATTTTTTAGATTATATGCCTCATTGAGCTGAATTTGGCATGTACTCTGCATCATTATCAAAAAAATTTAGAGAGAGATCATAAAGAGCGAGAGGGATAGAGAGAGGGTGTAACAAAAGGCCTAATCAAACTAACCTCATCAAAATTATATGCTAATTCAAGTAAGGACTTGTAAAACTCTTGTATCGTTTGACGTGTTTTATGGTTATCTGTGGTGTCATCTTCTAATAGAGTACTTGCAATGTGTACATGGACATTGGATACTTTGCTCTAACCATGCCATGCTCCCTTATTCAGGTTCTTTCTCTGAAGAAGAAAGTGAATTATTTGCATGCTCCATTGAAAAACTGGAGAGAGATTAAGAGAAATGTTATGTTGGAGATCAAGAGAGTTTATAATATAGATCAAGAGATTGTTATGGAAAAATGAAAATATGACTCTTTTTAAGTAAGTGTATAAATTATGAGTTGGTAAGAGTTATTTATTTCCATGAAATTCAAAACATGAAGGAAATACTTACGGTATCAGTTAGTACGAGTGTTGGTATAAGCATCAGTATATGCGTCAATAACCGATAACTATATCGATGCTTATACCAACACTCGTACCAATGTTGGAAAAAAAATATCGATGCCTATATTGATGCTTTTTCAATGCTGATACTGACGACATGAAAAGTAAAACCCGAGATGCTTTCCTGATTACTTCTTGTAAAAAATGATGTTTTGTTTCTTGTCTTACTCTTTCTCTCATCTCTTTCCCATCTCTCCCACAGCTCTTGCCTACCCCTCCCTCACTCTCCACTTTGCATCTTTTTGAGTTCTAGGTTTTTTGTTTTGTTTTACAAGCTTGTCTTCCCCTTATTCTCCCTCATTATTAAAGAGAATGTGGGGGACAAAGAGAGCTTGAGTTCCTAGCAAACACACACACACACACATAAGAGAGAGCAATACACAAGAGAGAGGTGGATGGATGAATTTTCTTCTCTTCTCTACAACCATAAACTAAAGAGATAAGAGTACATATACATACTATAAGGGAAAGTACTCTCCTACGATAACGTACAACCATAAACCATAAATTAAAGAAAGAAGAGTACATACTATAAGGGGAAGTACTCTCTTACCATAATTTACAATGGTCAGTCCATATACTTGTGTGAACCTAACGATATGCGCTGGCACTATAATTATGCCATAACTCTATTATTCCAAAGTGGCTATCACACAATCTATCATCCATTAGTGGCATATTAACCACCCATAATATTACTAACCATGCTAATGGTTTTAAGTATGGAAGCTATCACCCAGGTGGATCATCAATGTCTGCTACTAGTAGCACTAGTTAAGCTCGATATCTTAATACTTCTCCTCGAGCTCAACTCCACACACCACAATCCAAGTAAGCTCCTAAACTTATGGAGATTCTTTGTATGATTCAGATCTATACCAAGTTCCTTTGTGATGATGTCAGCCAACCTAATTCTTTGTGGTAACATATACCAAATCTACATCACCTCTGTAGAACCTTCTCCCTCACAAAGTGATAATGCATCTCAATGTGCTTTGTTCTAGCATGGTATATGGGTTATTAGCCAATTGTGTGCTACTAATTTTGTCACAATAAATTACAACGGTCCTATCCATGGGCTCACCCATATCACCAAAGTAGCTTCTCAATCCATGCTACCTCACAAACTACCATAGCAGCACCCATGTACTCTGTTTCTGTGTTTTTCTCAACAAGGCAACTATCGGCTCTTTCTTGCTGGTCCAACTCACAACACCACTCCCAGAAGAATATCTCCTATCTACCAACCCAATCAACATCCGTGTATCTATGTAGCTATATCTTTGTGCCAACCTCATAGAAAAGTCCATAATCAATTGTGGAATTTATCTACACGAGAATCCCGTCTAGCCACATCCAAGTGTGGTTTTCTAGGGCATGTATAAACTGACTCACAAGTCTAACAACATCGCTCAAGTCTAGCCTAGTAATGGTCATGTAGATCAAGCTGCCCACCACTATGTGCATGTACATAGTAGTGGGGTCCTCTAAAATCTCACCTATATTTGAAGAAATCTCTGTGTTTTGTTCCAACGAGATTGAAATAGGCTTACAACATGTCATACCATACTTGGACAACATGTCCAAGCTATACTATCTCTATAATAACAAAACACCACGAGGTGATCTCGCCATCTCTATGCCCAAGAAATACTATAGTTCACCCAAATCCTTCATCTCAAACGTCTACTTCAAAAGCCTCTTGACATTACGTATGTCAGCATCATTATCACCAGTGATAATTAAGTCATCCACATAAATGACTAATAGCATGATCCCTCTGTCTGTCTTTTTTATATAAAATGAAAAACCTACATTGGACATTTGAAATCCAATGGTAACAAGATACTCTTCAATCTTGTTTGACCATGCTCTCTAGGTGCCTGCTTCAAGCCATACAAGGCTTTGCGTAACTTACACACAAAATCTGGGTGTGCACCACTCTTATAACCTGATAACTGCATCATGTATACTTATTCTTGTAAATCACCATGCAAGAAATAATCCTTTACATCCATCTAATGTAAAGACCAACCATGCACTGCATAGCTATAGCAATGATAGCTCTCATGGTTGGCCATCCTCATAAAACCAGGCTGAATATCTCCTCATAGTCAATGCCATAGGTCTACACATAACTCTTGGCTTTATGTACTATTGGTTTTATACTCTATGTATGGTCTATTTATGCACGCAAAGAGTATAGAGCATGCTTTATGCATGTATAAAGCTTACATACTCTATGCATACATAAAGAGAGAATGTATAGAGTATGCATGCTCTATACTCTATAGTATATGCATCCTCTTTGGATTAGGCTTTATGCATGCTCTCTTTATGCATCCATAGAGCTTGCATACTCTATGTATGCTCTCTTTATGCATGCATAGAGTATAGAGCATGCTTTATGCATACATAGAACTTGCATACTCTATGCATGCATAAAGAGAGTATACATAGAGCATGTAAACTCTATACTTTATAGAGTATGCTCTGTGGATTAGGCTTTATGCATGCATAGAGCATAGAGTATGCATGTTTATATGCATAGAGCATGCATGTTATATGAATGCATGCATATATATATCATGCTATACAATATGCATAGAGTATGCATGTTGTATACATAGAGCATGCATGCCCTATGCATGTACAACATGCATATAGCATGCTGTATAACATGTATACAACACACATGCTATTTTTTGTGAACCTCATGCCTCAAGAGTTTCAAGTCAATTGTACCCCTTTATTGGAGCACATGAGCATGGGGCTTGGTCATCTATTGTATCACATCAATAATAAAATATTAAATATAATATTAGTTCTCTATTTATATTATTGTATAGTTTAGTATTAGAAGTTTTATGGTGTGAAAGATCCTACCTCTTATAAATGTTATATGTATACACCACACATGGTTTCCTATCTTCCTTACGAGAGAGAGAGAGAGAGAGAGAGAGAGAGAGTCAGAGTAGAAGAGAAAGACTTAAAGAGAGTGTCTCTTTGATGGCTACACCATGAAACCAATTTACACATAGTTTCAACACTAGTGGTTCAATTTAAAATAGTTAAAAGTGTGGCTACAAGTGATGTTTGTAACACAATGCTAGTGAAACAAATTTACACATAGTTTCAACACTAATGGTTTAATTTAAAATAGTCAAAAGTGTGGCTACAATTGATGTTTGTAACACAATAGGTTGAATATGACACTACATGTGACATATAATAGGAAAAGTATAAGGGCCAAAAGTATCGGTTAACCCATAAATAATGTCAAAAAGAAAATGTTTCTTATAAATCCTAAACCCTAAGAAACAATATTGCATAATCACATAACTAAGAATAGAAAAAAGATAACATACAATTATAAGAACAAGATGATATAATGTATGAAAGGAAAAATGCTAATTATTAGCAAAATTTTGGCAGTAGTATCTTTATAACCTACTCAAGATTAGTAGTTCTAGATGTTTTTAAAATTTTCTACCTGAAAGGTAAGTTTTTCATGAATAAAATGACCTTTTTTTCTTTATAGACTTACGTGTTTTTTTTCAAAATTGATTGAAAAAACCACTCTTGTAAATGTATTTTTATAAATTTACCTTCAAATTTTAAATTAAAAAACCCCTTCATTTGAACTCACGTGTTATACTTATATAGTTTTAGGTGAACCCTTCGAGAACACCCCGTTATTATATGTAAGGTGCATCTATTTGAGGATATAATAAGTGAGCACCCCTCACCACACATCTCCACCAATGAAAAAAAAGTAAAAGTAATAACCAATTTTATTTAGCAAGTGGAAGTGGATGTTAGTATACACTCAATGCCCGCCTCTCAGCATGTATCTCACTTTGATGTATAATGCACATTTGTTAGGCCCCCATTATGAGGAGTAGCCATGGTGCATATGTCTTTAGTGGGAACCCGACTTACCGATGGTGTCATTTTTCCTTAATAAAAATTCTACATACATGCACACATACACAAACATGTGTATCCACACACACACACACACATGCACACACACTCTCGCGTGTGTACACACACATACACTTATGCACACACTCATGCACACACATACACATACGCGCATAGACACACACAAGCATACACTCTCGTGCGCATACATACACACTCTCGTGCACGTACACACACTTGCATGCACTCATGCATACTCACATACACATGCGCATAGACACATGCAAGCATACATGCACATAGTTGTACACTTGCATATGCACATGCACACACACGACTACGCATATACACAAAGTCACATACACTCACATGCATGCACATAGAATTGACACACACCTAATCACCCACATACATGTGCACATACGTATACACACACCCACACACGTGCACATGATGCACATGCACACACAGTTTGCTAGCATGCACACACATGCTTGCATACACATGCACACACATGCTTGCATACACATGCACAACAAAAATACAAGTGTGTGCACAGACTTGAGTGTACACACATGCATGTATGCATGCACACACATGTCCACACAAGCGCATGTGCATATATACACATACATGTGTGCATCCACACACAACCGCATAGATGTGTGCACACTCTCTCTTGCGTACGTGCACTCTCTTGCGTATATGCACACAAAGACACACACGTGCATATACATAGGCACAGGTACATACAAGCACACACATGATGGTGTACGCACATATGTGATTATCGGCACACACAATCGTACGCGTGCACACACAAAGTCGATACACATAGTCTCAGCATGAGGGTGACACGAGACACCATCATTAAAGCTTTAATAGACATCAGACTATTGACATATAAAGGCACACACACATGCGTGCACTTGTGCACACACAGAGTAGGCATGCACACGCTCTCGACATGCACATCATGCATATACACACATACATTTCCACTTGTGTGCACACACATAAATACACACAATTGACACACACACTTGTACGTGCACATAGAATTGACACACATACATGCATGTGCGTGCACACCCACCCACATGCATGTGATGTATAACACATAAAGGCATTCACACATATTCACACACTCTTGCATGCTTCCACACACACACACACTTACACACATACATACACGTACACATATATGTGCATGCACACTCGAGCGTGTACACATACACGTGCATGCACACTCGAGCTTACACACATATACATATGTGCATGTATGCACGCACACATATGCACACACAAGTGCACTTGCGTGCCACACATGTACACATGTACACACACACATACATGTACACACACACACACACACACACACACATGTACACACACACATACATGTATATACACATGTGTATCCATACACACATGCACATAGGTGCACACCGACACTCTCTTGCACACACACACATAGAGACATGCACACGCATACATATAGGTGCATGCACATACAATCTCATGCATGTACACAAAATCGCACACCCAATCACACACGTGCACATGCGCCCATATGTTGCGCACACACAAAAGTGCACATGATGCATATATACACACACTCGTATGCTTCTTCACACACTTGCACGCACATACACACACAACACACACATATATTATACACATGCAAATACGTGTGCATGCACACACATACACGTGCACGTATACATGTATGTACACACATGCACCCATAAGTGCACATGTATACATACACATGCATGTATATACATGTGTGCATCCACACACAAGCACACATATGCACACATAGAGACGCATACACATAAGCACAAATATGCACACATACACTCTCTTGTGTATGCACACATAGAGACACATACATGTGCATACACATAAGCACACACACACACAAGTGTAAACGTAGTGTTTCATGTACACATGCGATTTTGTCGATACACATACTCGCTTATGCACATGTGCACACAAAGAGTTGGCATACACACACTCGACACACATGCACACATATACACACACACTTTCATGTGTGTGGGCATATATAAACATACAAAATCGACACACACACACAATCACACACACTTGTACATGCACATAGAATCGACACATATATGCATATGCATGCACACACACCCACACACATGCATTTATGTGCATACAAAAAAATGTATACACACATATACACACGCAGTTGCATGCTCACACACACACACACATGCACAACACACAAAAATATATACATACATATCCACATGCATGCACACACTCAAGCGTGTAAAACACACACACACATACATGTATGCATGCACACACAATTGTTTGTGCATGCGCACATGCATACACATGTACACACACATGCATGTGTACACACAAGCACATAGATACACACCCACACTCTCTTGTGCATATGTACACAGAGATATATACGTGTATACATATCGATGCATATTGCACACACAAAAACACACACACACAC
Organism: Cibotium barometz; assembly: GCF_041138505.1. NCBI lineage: Eukaryota > Viridiplantae > Streptophyta > Polypodiopsida > Cyatheales > Cibotiaceae > Cibotium > Cibotium barometz. Next base: position 9,105,504 of record NC_141104.1, on the reverse strand, counting down.
CGAGCGTAACACACATAATCACACACATATGTACACAGAGTTGACACACATAATCACACACACATAGTCGACATGCACATAGTCTGAACGTGAGGGTAGCTCATTTTCATTAAGGCTTTACTACTTGATGGTGCACTTACATATACACATGTGCACACACTATAGACACATAAAGGCACACATACTTGCATGCACGTGATGCACACTCACAAAGTTGGCATGCACATAGGCATTGTCACACACATGCACACGTATACGCATACATGTCCACATGTGTGTACACACACATAACCACACACACACACACACACACACACACACACACACACACACACACACATTATCTGAGCGCAAGGGTCTATACCGCAGTAGAGAGAGAGAGAGAGAGAGAGAGAGAGAGAGAGAGAGAGGTGCACATGCAGGTGCATACACGTGTGTTATGTGTGTGTGTGTGTGTGTGTGTGTGTGAGAGAGAGAGAGAGAGAGAGAGAGAGAGAGAGAGAGAGAGCGAGATGTGTGTGAACCTACACACATGTACACATACATATTTATAGTAGTTTTCATCTCAACAAAACATATGCACATCTCACACTATGAGTGTATTCACACATATAGTCACTTATATTCAAATATAAGCTTACAAGTTGGTACATAGGGCAGTTGAAATATTATTTCAAGGGGATTTTGGTGAGTTTTGTTTCTAATGACTTGCGTGCTCTCTCCTGCCACCTCCTCTCTCTTATGAAGATGGCACAATCACTCGAGCAGCAATGTGGGAAAATAATCCCATATCTACCACGTGCGAGTCTGAGAGAGCTCTCTAGTCGTGTGCCACATGGCAATAATGTAATACCAAGAAGAGGACAGTGCACATGCCACAACAACGTATATGGGTCAAGTACTAGTAACTTTGAATGATGACCCATGAGATATAATTTATTGCAATACAAGTAACTTCAGTCTTTAAATGCTTCAGTCCTTAAATGACATAGGGCAATTGAAATATTATTTCAAGGTCATTTTGCTGAGTTTTGTTTCTATGCATGGGTCCATGACTTGCATGCTCTCTCCCTCCACATGCTCTCTCTTCTAAAGGTGGCACAACCGCTTGAGTAGCAATGTGGGAAAATAATCCCATATCTACCACATGCAAGTTTGAGAGTTCTCTCTAGCCACGTGCCACATGACAACAGTGTAATACCAAGAGAACAGTGCACATCCTGTAGCAACATATATGGGTCAAGTACTAGTAGCTTTGAATGATAACCCATGAGATATAATTTATTGCAGTACAAGTAACTTCAATCCTTAAATGAGATATAATTTAGTATAGCACAAGTAACTTTGGTCCTTACATGTTGTGCATGGTGACTCTTGCCACAATGACATTTCTAACAATATTTGCTAACATCATTTTATGATTCTCATAAAAATACACTCATTTAAGGGTCCTTATTAAGAAGTGTGCAATGTGATCACCTTGTTTTTCTTTATACAAGTGGATGTCTACAAGTCAATAGGCCTTTTGACATTCTTATTTCTCTCTAGCTTCTCTCAAATGAGTTGTTATACCAAACGTGGGCATAGACATAGGTTCCTTTGCTTGTTTAGGAAAGATTCGATGTTAAATAAATTCTACTTTTACTTACATATATATGTGGGAAATAAATTCTACTTCCCAAGAGTTCTTTCTTGTTATTATGTGCATGTGCATGCATGCACACATGCTCATGTAACATCTTGCCATGTAAATACATTCTACTTCCCAAGAGTTCTTTCTTGTTATTATGTGCATGTGCATGCATGCACACATGCTTGCACAACATCTTTGCCATGGGAAGGAACACCTAAGAGAGAGAGGAGGAGAATGTTCTTTTATTCAAGAATCAAGTGTGTTGAAAAAGCTCCCAAATGTAGGCTTGTAAATGCAAGAGAATGTTCTTAAATATAGAAAACTTAACCAATAGCTATGTACCTTTGGTAGGCATCATGACCAATATAGGAAATCCAAAACAATAGCTATGCACCTTCGTAGCCCAGCTGTGCACCCTTGTAGCCATCATGATAGCAATTTCATAGCCATTATGAGGATGATGGAAACATAACACGAATAATTTAAACCTCTGAAAATACTCATAAACTCAAGGATCTCCTAGTGAATTTAAAAAATCTTACCATTAGCATTGAGAAGAGAGGAGATGGAAATAGTGCGCATAAAATCATGACACCTCCATGAATTGACAAATCTTCACATGGACACCTCAAAATGCTTGTTTTTTAGAGACACATTACTCACACCACCCCATCTTGTGGAGCGAGGGGAAGGGGAGATTAGAACTCGCACCATCCTTGGCTAGAGTGTTTGCGACTAGCCAAGATGGCCGATGCCCCACCCTTCAAAAGGCTTGTTTTGATGGTGCTAGGCGAAGCTAAAATCATGACACCTAGATTAACAAATCTTCAAGAGGGACAACTCAAAATGCTTGTTTTCATGGTGCTAGGTGTTGGTAGTTGGGGACAAAATCAAATAATATATAATTTACTGAAATTTATTAATTAAGTAATGTGATGGCCTTGTTATGCAGAGTAAACCAACAAAATCAATAAAATGAATTTATGGAAATTTTAATCGATAAAATACAATTTATGGAAGTTTTAATCAATAAAATACAATTTATGGAAATTTTTGTTACAGAGAAGAAATTTATGCCTAGAGAGCCTAGAGAGCCTAGAAAGGAAAGACGGCGTCAGGACGGGGGTTGTGTCCAACGAGCTGAGAAAAAATTTATGCCTAGAGAGCCTTGAAAGGAAAGACGGCGTCAGGACGGGGGTTGTGTCCAACGAGCTGCCAAGCCGAAGGCCGGTCTTGGCAATGGTGGAGATGGGCGTCCAACCATCTCTGATGGTCTGCAGAGAGATTCTGCGCGGCGAGGCATTGGGGCACGAGTGGATCGTGTGTACAAGGGTCTGTGGAGCGGGCCGCACGTGCGCATAGGGCCGCACCTCTGCCAAGCTCGCCGAAATCGAGTATCAATGGCGATACGTTGCCCCATGACTGCGCCATGTACCCGAACGTAGAGGAAGCACTCGTCGCCAGCTTGTCGCTAAAGCTCAAGAGTAGCATCTCCACATACGCTAGCTGCGCTTGAAGAAAGCTTCTGTCTTCTCTGCGTAAACTGCACAGCGTATTCACTCTCACCACCACCCTCCCATCGCCTGCCTCGCCATGCAGGCTGTATAGATTCTTAATCCTTTCATAGTATTCGCCTTGCAAGGATACCACCTGAACCCCTACGTCCACCTGCGCCACCTTCTCCTCCTCCTGCCTTTCACTGCTTGATTGCAGCTCCTTGCTGCTGCGTATAATGGCAGATCGATCAGTGCCTCCACTCCCATTCGCAGCATGAACCCTAGGCAAGAAGCTGTTATTCATTAAACACTCTATCATCGCATCGCTCGCTTTCTCATCAAACGCTGCAGGATCCCACCGGTACCCCAGCAGCCTCACCTGCACTCCTACCTTGGTTTTGATGGCGCTCGAGAGGTGATCTGTGTACTGTTGGAGCACGAGTGACCATATCTCATTGGATGGGCTCAGCAAGAGCCTGCTGATAAGGGCGAAGCTGTGATCCGGGGATGGGAACATGGGCCTCAGTTTCTGCCAGAAGGAAGGTAGCAGGAAGAGGTGAGGGACCTGATAGAGGTTGGAGATCCATGAGATCCAAGTGACCTGCTTCAAGGGTTGCTGGATGGGATCACAGAAGAGCTGAGAGTCTCCGGGTCCTTGGTTGTGTCTGAGGTAGAGCATGAGGCCGTTCTTGTAGGCCATGTTCTGCTTGACATTGAAGGTGCCCAGAGACCCCAAAGAAGGGCCAAGCAAATGGTAAGGGAAATCAGAGGGCAGAAGCCAGCTTGAATGAGGGAAAGGCTCGCACAGAAGCTCCTGCATGCTCCTTCTTGTGTCTATGAGAAGCACTCTGTCAGTGAGCATTGCATAAGCCCAAGCTGATGCCAAGGACAGGAACCTGTTTCCAAGGCCCTCAACTCCATCCAAGTAGATCAGATACTTGCATCCATCTTCTGCTTCTGCATCTCCCCCTCCTTCATGCTGCGCTCTCTCTGATCTCTCCAGGCTCTTGAGAAAACTGTCATTTAAGTTCTGGCCCTCTGTGCACTTCCTATGGAGCTCTCCATATCTCGCCCACTCTTCCTGCAGCTCAACAGGAACCTTGGGAAGAGGTTTTCTGGGTACCTGCCTGAGCTGCAACTGCTGAGTTCTACTCAAGCAACGAGGATCATCATCATCTTCACTCTCATTTACGCTCTGTTCAGGTCCAGGGGCCTCCTTGATGCCATTAAAATAGTAGTCCTCCACAGGGCCAGATCGAAAGAGGCTCTTCCACCACAGGTTAGGTCCATCTGATGATCTTTCTACCACTGCAAAGCGGAGGACCATCAGCCCAACCAGACAATTAAAGCCCAGGCAACACCATAGCAGTTTGGCCATTAATTAACCAGGCACCAAATGATCATCAAACAGCTTAATTTAGGATTAGCTTGCCTTCCAGTCCATACTGCCTCATATTTCCTTACTGTATATTAGAAAAAAACGAACTTCCTTTGCTGTATTTTCCAAAGTCTCTGGTTGAAATTTTCGCATTGTACTGATGTTGAAAAAACGTGGTTGAATTTTTGGCTTTGTCTTTAAAATTCAGGTCAAAATTTTGAAATTTCAGCTATAAAAGCGATTGAGGTGTGGAAATTTGGAAAAAGGGGGGGAGGGGGGGGGAGGGGGGAAGAAAGAGGTTGATTTGCCTTGTCCATCCCATTGGAAAGAATGGAGGCAAGCAGTAAACACTATGATGAGCTTATTTTGTGCCCTCTCTCTTACCCTTTTTTTAAAATTTCATCTTCTTATCCTTGGATTATTTATTTTCAAGCTATAATAAAACATTATATAAGAAAACTCTTCTGAACTAACGTGGTATTAGTAAGGACAAAATTTATGGCGTGTGTGAGCGGGCTAACCCAGAGGACGTGGGTTCTAGCCTTTATACCCTAGGGTTGTGTATATGAGTGGTGTAGCTTCTAGCTTGGCTATATCCTCTCGAAAGGGGGCTTTTGAAATAATATATATATATATATGTATGTATGTATGTATGTATGTATATAAACATATGAAATACATGTCTTTTATTTTTTCAATTGGCCATAGATCCAAGATCCTCCCGTAGCTATCGTTTTTCATTGCATGTAGGCACCCACAGGCAATGCCACCAAGGAAGCTCCGTGTGGGTTTTGAACCCAGGACTTCCTAGTCCTGGACATGCACCTTTACCATTTAAGCTATCACCTCATTGGCATGGCATGGCGTGCATGTCTTCAAGAGTAGTTAAAAACAAAATGCGAGAAGGTTTTAAACCCCACCCGTTATGGTGTGTGGTGGTTGAGTATTGAACCCAGGGTCAAGTTGCCCCCCATTTTTTTATCGAAGGGCTTTAGTGTGCTTTTGTGCTGGTTTGCAAGGGGTGATTCGTTAAAGCATTGGATTCTGGAGTTGGAATCCCTTTCAAGTGAGGAGATAATGTCAAAGGTGCCTAGAACACTAGTCAGTTTTAGGGTTGCCAGAAAAAACTTGAGTGTGAAAAAAGAACTAATGTTGGAGTCAAGAGGCAAACGACAACTACCTGGACTTTGGAGGCTGGTGAATCACGATAACCTTGGTAGTGGGAGAAAATCGTGAGGGCCATGGAAATCGAGATTTAATATAAGCCCTTTAAATGAAATTTTGGGAGGGCAATTCAATTTCAAGGGGTGGCCAAGGTCCATATTGAATCCCTTTAAATGAAATTTTGGGAGGGCAATTCAATTTCAAGGGGTGGCCAAGGTCCGGACTCCAGAAAGTCTACAAGTGGTTGGACTCAAGTTGTTGAGCCATTCAACAAGGTTAAGCTGACCAACCTCTAGGTGGCAAGAAGTTATAAGAAGCATGATTTTATATTTATTAATATAAATTAATTTTAAAAAAATCTCAAAAAGCTACCCTTCGATAGAAACCTCTATTAAGCAAAGGTACAAACCAAGGATGTAATGTAAAGTTCCTTTCTTTTTAGAATATATATACATATTATTGGTTTTTTTTAAAAAAAAGAAAGGTCAATTTTTTTTTGCCTTTTTTTGAATTTATAAGGGCTATTTTTTTTACTTGGACCTTCTATTGAAAGTTCAAAAATTTAGCTTTTGAAGCGAGTGTGCAAGCTGAGGACGTGGAGCGTGATCCTGATCCAATAGGCGAGGCGAGCGTGCGAGCTCAAGAGGCCTCCTGAGCTGCCAAGTGGCAGGCTTCCCAGCTGCCAAGTGGCAGGCTCCTGCAGTGTTTGCCATTGTAGGTCGCTTTGGTGTATTTCAGGCTTCCAAAATCACGGTGTAGTTGGACAAGGTGCTACCATTGAGAGCTACTACTGTGCAATGTTAGAGGAAGTGTGAACCCACCATTACTTATATTAGAAAGAAGACTCTAACCTAGTTTTAATGCAAGATTAATAGTACTAATATGTCGTGCTAACCTTGATATCATTGATGAAATTAAGTAGAGGTGATCTGTGACTCCTGAACACACACTTCTCTTAAGGTAGCACTTGCCTAAAATAGGTAGTCATGGTTTCTTCAAGAAATGGGAGGTTACAAGGGGTCATCTTCTTATTTGCTTTTTTTTTTTTTTTTGTGTTGATTCGGTTGGTGAAACATATATTAACTCTATTGATGTAGGTCATGTCCACATGGGAGCATAGCAAGATCCAACAGCATGCCACTTTGGACATACTGAACTATGGTCAGAGCACATATATTAACTCTATTGATGTAGGTCATGTCCACATGGGAGCGTAGCAAGATCCATCAGCATGCCACTTTGGACATGCTGAACTATGGTCACAGCACATATATTAACTCTATTGATGTAGGTCATGTCCACATGGGAGCATAGCAAGCTCCAACAACATGCCACTTTGGACATACTGAACTATGGTCACAGCACAATATCTTCCATGCTCTAGACGATGGCACAAAGAGCATCTAAATCCCTTTGTCTCCAACGCAAAATAACAGATCATCATCAATTGATTTGAGGTTAACTTGCCTTTCATATTTTGCTAAAAGTTATAGCTTATCTCCAAGCATTGAGCTCCAAACAGGTCACATGTCAATTTGAAGAAGCGCTTCCCACAAATATTTGATGTTTTTTTATAAAGATTACAAGGATATCTTTTTCAACACATTTGAAAGGTTAAAATTTCATACAAAAGCCTAAAATTCCAAAACAATGGGAGTCATCTTGGTGTTCCCAATTTTCTAGGGGGTGCAAAAATGCTAAAACATGAAAAAAGGGGTTAAGATTTAGTCCTAAAGAGTATTTTTTCAAAGGCCCAAATAACAAAAGACTTGTTGAAATCTTTTATGAAACCGATCGATGTGTAAAATTTTGAAGGAAAAAGCAGCCACTAAAGTCCTTATTTTGAAGAGTTTGAAATCTACTCTAAATCTATGGAGTTCCAAGTTGGGTGCCCCCAATGACTTGTCCACCAACTACTCAAAAAAAAAAGTTTTTTAATTTAAACTTTCAATCTCAAAATTTAAACCATCGAGGTATTTTATTTATTTTTAATGTATAATTACACTATACCCATTTTTTTCGAACACTGTTGGGCCACCACTAGTGCTGAAATTTGAAGCGTTCATAGGGCATGCAAGCCCTTCAAACCTTCTAGAGGCGGCCTCTTAAAAAATAGGGTTGCTAAAGAAGGCCTTTATTTTGAAAATTTCTCTAAATTTAACACATAAAAATACATACCTAGTCAACTTTTGAAGGTCAAGCTGGTTTATTTATGGCCTTCAAATCGAAGGTTAGGGTAGGCTTTCAAATTTCAGCCCTTGGGCCACCACCCTTATAAGACCACCAAAAAGACACATCACATCATCACCCACCCTAATAAGAGAAGGCCACCAAAAAGACACATCACATCATCACAATGGTGTTAAATATTATTATCACAATGATGTTAAAATTCTCATTGAATATAAGGACGAGAGTCGTTAATGCCACATACTAGGACTTCATGAATATTCAAGTAGCACTTGTATTCAAGCAGTACTTGTATTAATTAATTAGTGAGGCCCTAAAGAGCTGACTAATTAATTTAAACTTTAGTGTTGCTGAAGATTTTGTAAAACCACATCTAGTAAACACTCTCTCCCTTGTCATAGTTTAGTAAACATCACTTGATTAAACATCTCATTAAATATATATCTATATATATATATATATATATATATATATAACACAATCATTAAAGCAACGTCATAGTTATTAAACATCTCTCTTAGGCCAAGCCTAGGTAAAAGATAGTTCATTAAACACATAGTTCTCATGCCTTCATTGACCAATCCAAGAAGTGCAACTAGAATCTAGAAGCTTTCGTTTTAAAAAATATATACATTACCTAAGGTTTTTCTAAAATATTGTCTAAGGTCTAGCGTAAGGTTTTCTGTGAGTCTAGCATAAGGTTTTTTTTTAAATATTGCCTAAGCCCCGTCTCACTCTAGCGTAAGGTTTTCTCTCTCGACTAATTAAGTAATGTAAAAATGTTAATTAATGTAAAAAAACGTTTAATATAGGACCTCATTTAAAAACGTTTAATATTAACATCAAGGATATGAGGAAAAAGCCTTTCTCGACTATATTTTTCAAGGTCTGAATTGGACAAGAAAGAAAAAAACAAAACAAAACAAAAAAGGTTGAAATTTTCGCTTGTCGTGAAAAATACGCTCAAAAGTTATTTATGATATGTGATGAATAATTATTAATGTGCGGGCATACGATGATGGCATGATCTAATCATGCATGCCCTTGCACGCCAGCCAATCACATCGTCTCACGGGCAAGCTGGCATCATAGAGTGAGGGACACACGTGCCTCTTTTGAAAAATTCGGATTTATTTAAAATTGAAATACCATTTATAAGGCACACAAGCGGTCAAACCTTCTAGGGGCTGTTCACGCGAGTGTCCCTCTAGTCATCGGCTCCAAAAACTCCTCGTGGTCGTGTAGTAGGTTGGTGGCCCCAATTGCCACCACATTCAATTCATTTGGTTAATACAATACCATCTCCATTTTTTTTAATATTGCGGAAGACAACTATCAGTCCCACATGACATGGACATGGGTGGCATACATGGGACTGAGTAACGTGCGAGACGTACAAGGACACCTATTTTGAGAAGTTCACACCGGGATGCTCAAGTGGAGGACACTCACATCAATCATAATATCATATTGCAAATCAACAGATTTTAGTGCTTGTCAATTATGATTGTCACAAATGCTAGGAGATATCTTGCATTTGCTATGGCATACCATAATATTTTATCATAGCCACTAGCAAGGGAGAAAATAGATCCAGTTTTGTATGCTACAAAACATAATGTCATGCACTTACAACAACCACATGCATTAGTGATACAAAAACTCGTAGTGACTTTAGTGACTTCCCATTGACAAATGTTTCAACGTAAGAAAAGAGTGTGAAAAAACGAGCATTATAGGTTGGATGTAGGTTGCAAATAAAGTGATAATGGTGGTAAAGAAGAATTGGGAGTGGGGATGGTTTCATTTGATTATCCACTCACCCACCCTAGTTTCATGCACTAACCACATACAAGATATCATTGGTGGTTTAAAAAAACCATATTGATTTCCTTCATTAGATACATTGACAATGTTAGAAATGAGTATGGAAAGACTAGCATTACAAGTTAGATGTAGGTTCTGAATAAAGTGATAATGGTGGTAAAGTAGAATTGGAATCATTCGATTCTGGTTATGCACTCAGCCATCCTAATGTCATGCACTCACAAGTACTTATATGGACATGGTTGCCATGAGCTATACTTGTGAGTATCCACCCCCTTCTACACTTTGTACATACTCCATCCAGAGTCTACCTAGATCGCCATCTAAGCTCTACTTGAGAGCTCATGGGTGGACAGCACTATCACTTGTACCTCTTTGGTATAATCAGAATTTTAAATTCTCTCCATCGTGTATCTATTGCATTGTCTTGCTATCTCTTTCCGCTATGCCATATTCTAATATAGAATGCATAGTTGCATATAGTAGTTGCAAATCTAAAAGATTTTGACATTTTTGCAAAAAAGTTTTGGATAAGCCTAGAGCTTAAATTTACTTTTATGTTTGATTTGTATTGTTTTTCTTATAATAGAGTAGATAGCTAGGCATTAGGAAAGACTAATGAAGTAAGAAGTCACCCATAAAAATGAAAGAAACTCTTGATTTTTGATAATTTTCACTAATCCACACTAGCTTTCTATTATGGCTCACCCTAACCCTCCTTGAAACACATCCAAAAAGAGATTACTTGGTGAACCGCAACTGTCGTGAGATGAGAATCTTTCCAATGGCCGAGCTCGTAACCCTTGAGGTCTCCGAACTCTACAACTGCTTGAGAAGCAATTCCACCGTGTCTCCCGTGGAGCGTTGCCACACCACCGCGTTGCACTACGGGTCCTCGTTCCTCCTCTCACCTCACTTCACTCACACACACACACACTAGCATGCATTAGGGAGAGAGATTAGCCAAGAGGATTAGCAAGAGCAAGACTCAATTGCACAATGGGAGAGTATGTTCTATTATGAGAGAAATTGACTTACATACATGGCCATAAGTGTTCACACCTCACTTAAGCTGTGGTGTGGCTGACCGGGCACTTTAGGCTCATAAGAGGCCTAATGCTATTACAGTGACTACTCTCATAATATATCCATGAAGTACATCACTTAGGACTTCATCCTAACTTACTACCACAGGCACTTGAAGCGGCAATCGCCATAAATACTCCATCACACCCGTCCAAGTTGTAGCTTTGGACACTATTGCTTTATATCTTGAATGTTCATCCTTTGGTGTATTTACCATGACTCCTTGATGTAAGATAATGGCGGTAGCTCTCTTGTTAATCCTAGAATTGGATTAACATTCCTCCCTTCCTGTGACAACAATCGCATCCGCGTGATCGCGTTGAAGACCTTTGTGCGGGGAGAATGAACAAGCTTTGTCGATGGGTTTGATGTGGAATGACGTTCAATGGTCTTTGTTTCTCCGGAGGAAATAAGAAAAGCTAGTAAATGAATGAAGAGGTTAGTGGTGTATTAAGAATTTCTAACGGGGTGGGGGACTTTTGTGAATGATTGCATTTTTATATTTGTGTGAGCTCCTTTTTTTTGCTCACTTTGTTTTTGGCAATCATTGGCAAAGTTACATGTGATTTTTGTTAGTGGAGACACTAAGAGATATTAATAATGAGAGAGAAGAGAGAGAAGGATCTAGAGGAACGTAGACTCAATCATTAGAACGAGATGGTGATTCTCAGTTCCTCATTTGATTCATTGAAGCGACATTCATCATTTGAAGTAATTGGCTTGTGATGATGTCCCTTTGTGTGACAGGATTCTTGTTAAATGTTGTTGAGTAGGACCTGATCCTGCCTTCTTCTGCCCATGTGCTTTTTATATTTTTATGCATAATTAAGTGCTCTTAGAAGCAGATTTTCATGAAGTACAAGAATTGAGTTATATAGACTCTTATTGAACTGCTCTGTGTTGAAGTAACCACTTGTTTTGGTGAGGATTGAAAGAATTACGTCGACTTACGAGGTTAATATAGATATCTTCACTAAGGATTGAAGATCATTGATTTGTGAAGATGGTGGCATCGTTTGGAGAGGTTTATAATTTGAAGGAAAATTCCAGGCGATGGATTGTACCATGGACCAAGCTTTCGCCCACCATGGCCCCCCGATCCAGAGATGCACTTGGAAGTTGTCGATGGTGAGGCTTTGGTGCAAATGTTCTCCAGTGCATGAGTATGGATATTTACTCATGGAGCAGCTAGTACATTAATTTAGCCAAAAGAATAGTAAGCAATAAGCTAAACAAATATATAGTGGCTATTGTATGATATGGCTTAATCCATGATGAGGCTTAAATCGTGAAAGTGTAGGTTCTTAAGCTGTGAGATGGAACTCCTTGATTTTGCAGATTTTGACTCTCTTTTCTTTTTCTTTTTTCTTTTTGGTCATGATTTGCAAACAATAGCTTCTTGTGTGCTCATTTCGCATTCCTAGAGGAGTGACAAGAGAATTGTTATTTTGTTCTTGATGTGCTCTTAAGTCTCCGTATTTGATCCTGAATTTGGTGTTGAAATGATGTCGAGGCAGTAGGGAAAACTGTTGATTGTTTGCTTGAACAGACAAGCTCTTGTGTTGGTGCTGAATGTACGAGAGTGGTTAAGTGATTTGCTTGCTGTTGCTTGGCCTCCATTTTTATCGAACTTTAGGTGAAGTTGTTGGGGTTGAAGTCGGTGGTGAGGTTTTCTTCACACTGTTCGATTTTAGCAACACTGGAATTACCATCATAGTATTTTTGTTGTTGAAGCACATGCATAGGCACCCATCTTTGATGAACACTGTAATTTGGTTGCCGATGTGCTTGGTGTTGAGGCTTTCTTCTTTGTGCAAGCTTAGGGGACTTTGTGATGTGCTTGGGGACCCAAGCTTTGGTATTTCTTTGGTAGTACCCTTGTGCTTGCAGCAATGTTTTTGATACCCACACTTGTTGCATTGTTGTGGAGTTCTTTAAGGAACTCGCATAGGCTTTTGTGGACGGTGTTGTGGAGTACTTTTTTTCTTCCTTGGCTTTCGAGTGCTTCATTGAGCAAGAGGTTTTGACTGTCGAGGCACCCAAATTTGATTGGCACCTTCATAGTAGCCTTGAGCTACAAGAAGCTGCTTCACCCACATTTTGATACTAATAAGATATCGTGATTGTGGGAATCTTGGTGGAGTTTTCTTTTGGGTTGGTGTGGAAGGTTTGGGGCCCTCCGTGACTTGGGTTAGCGCTGAGGCTACATGTTTGAGACTCATTGGCATTGTTGATGATGAGGTTAGAGTCTCTTATGTGTGGAGTGGATGTTGAGACGAGGCCTTTGAGCATGTGGTTGTCTCCTTTGGTGAGGTTTGTTGATGAAGATGCATAGGAGCCGGGGCCTTTCCTTTGAGTTCCCTGTTAGAGTTAGATGGTTGGGCTTTGGAAACTTCTTTAGGAATAGATGTCGATTGCGAGGTCTTGGCATCGAACTTCATGTGAGGATGGGATTGAAGGAGTAGAGGCTTTATCGGAGTCGATAGTTGACGCAGATGGTAGGTTATGGTGTAGAGGGGCTTTTGTGGAAGAGGGTTATATCCTTTAGCATTTAGCATCATAGATATCCATTAAAGTTGGATCCTCTTCCTCTCGCAGTATGGTACTATCAACTTTTTGTCGTTGACCATCATGAGGATGACTCTATCACTAGCAAAGCGCAGTGGTGCTTAGGCAGCAATAGTCCATTTATGCCCCAAGATTAAATCTGCTTCTAACACAACCACCAAAAACTTGTAAATGAGGGGGTTAGTTTCAATATACATTGTATGTTCAAAGTACCCCAGACATGGCATGTTCAAGTCCTGTGTAAAGGTAATCCTTTCAAGATGGGTCATGAGTGTTGGTTAACCTAACAAATCCCATAGCGTGACCCTGTAAGACATTTAACCAAGCTAAGCATACTCTCCTGAGCTTGCTTTTTGCGTTCTGCATATGTCATGTGATCATTATTATCCATTTGGGGTGGTTGGGTGGGTTCTAGTTTCTTGATTGGTCTATGTAGTGCACTGAGCGAAGAGTAAGAACTTGTTTCATCCTCACTTAGTGATGTACTAGAACTTGTTTCATTCACTGACTTTCTTTGGTTTGTCAGTTTTTCATTATGTTTACCCATGCGACGAGATCAAATTTTCTTTTGGGTTTTCATATCCTGTGTCGCACATATGGGTGTTGTGTCTTTTGATGTGGATGCTTCTGCATCACATATAGCTTTTGGCTCTTTTATGTTTATGACCCTATTTGGGTTTATGTCCGTCCATTGACTCCTTTTCCCTGTCTTTTGACTCGACCTTGGTTTCTATAGTTTTTTGTCCTTTGTTTTTCTTGGTTTTAGAAGGTTTTGCTCCTTCTTTTGGGTTCTATTTCAAAGCATGTTCTTCTACCCATGTTGAGGTGTTGTCTTTTACATTCTTTTTGACTGTTTTGTGGTGCCTTGGCTTGTAGGCGTGTAAGCACATTCAAGGGCACCGTGGAAAATTGCATGTTTTGTACACTTAAGATGTTAAGAGTTGTATTTTGTGAGATAAGTTGCATTGAAGCAACTCGTCTTGGGCAATCTTGGAACATGTGATTGATGCCACATTGTTCACACATTGGTCATAAAGGTGTCAATGAGACTGGGCATGGAAGTATTCCAAACTGTGCAGTCTGTCACCTTGTGAGGTCCACGACAATAGAAACACTGAAGTGAATGATTAATTGCTCCGTGAGCAATTTCTACCCTTTTGATTGTTTCTGTTTGGTGCACGGGAGGTTTTGAGTCCGTTGTGGATGAAGCGGGACACTTTTTAGAATCATGGTCAAAGGTTTTACAATATATACAGTATAGAAAAATAGGTGTCTTGTATGCACAATGAGGATTGGGATGGCCCTAGTGATTGCATTCAATACAAGGCATTTCGCTCATTATTTTTATAGGCATTAAGGATGTCTGGTTTTGAAGGTTTTCATCCTCTCTTAGAGATGTTGGCCCATAAGGTTTTAAGCAAGGTTGCATAGAATTTAGGGAATGTCAATTCGGAGATCGATCTTTCTTTTGCCATTGCTTCACTTGGTTTAGATAAGGAACATCTCATAGCATGATCATTTTCTAGCATGTTGTCATCTAAACGTATTGCTTCTTTGCAACATTGATTGAAGGTTTCTGGATTGGATACAATGATCAAGTTATGTAAGATGTTATTCTTCAATCATGAAACATCTTCTCAATTAAATATCGTTTAATTTTTCCCATGACTCACAATGTGAGTCCAAGAGTTTTATCCGAAGGATAAAATCTCTAATGGATTCGTTGGGTTGCCGCGCTCAATTGAATAGAGTTCTGTTGTTGCACTCCACCGATCACCTTGTCTAGAAAAGCCATGTATAAAGGCTAATTGCAAGGTTTTGAAGTTGGTCTTGATTGTCGGCATCAATGTGATGAACCATCGACTAGCTTTTCCTTCTAAGCATAAGTTCAACGCATGTACCTTAGTGGGGCAGTTGGGATTTCCAAAGGCTTCACATCTCTGTTTAAACATTTGAATGAATTGAATAGGGTCTGTTGTTCCGTCATATTTGCCCATAATTTTGAAAATTTATACGGCCGTATTTCGATATGAGTCTTTAAGGCCATATGTGAGTGATCTTGTTGGAAGAGACTCACTGAGTCCTTGGGCCACCCCCCTTCCTAGACTAGTCAGTATGTCCAAGGTGTGGGCATCTAGAAAAAGGTTGGTACTTATAGGACTTGCAGGAATGTTAGGCAAGGGACCAAAGCCTGGTGGGATCGAAGTCACACGGGGTGTAAAACCCAATGACACGCTTGTTATAGGCATGGCCAATGGCATTGGGAGATGAATTTGTGCCATAGATCTCAATGGCTCGAAGATGTCAGTCATTGGGTTCAGTGCTTGTGTAATCCCTAGCAATCCCTCTATCATTGTGGCCATGTTTGAGTGCCTAAATGCTCCTTAATGAGAAATCACAGTTTGTTTGTTTATTTTTTTTCTTTTTCTTTTTTTTTTTTTGCTTTTTATACTTTCCCACAGCCCGTTTACAGCGTCAAGAGGCTTGGCATACTGTTCATTGAATCAAACGGGTGTCCGTTTGCCCTAATTAGCTTAGGTGCTATATGCACGTGAATGAGATATTTTTTCGGAAAAAGCGTATGCTAGGAACTCCCCAGAATGGAAGAGGAGGTCCTAACATCTATTTTCCATCTCTGTCTCAAAATGAAAAAATATTTTGAGAATTTTTTTCCTGTTTCGCAGCACGTTTTTTAGGGTGATCCAAAAGGAACTTTGAAAAACTCTGTATGAAGGAGTTGTAGTATTTTTGGAGTACTACAACTTTGTTCCCCTGAGTCATTCGTGATTTTGTCGTTTAGACCCTCAAAAAGTAGCCCAAATATTGCTCGTCTCGTTTTCGCGCTGTTTTTTTTTAAATGATTTTTCGTGGTTTTTGGGCTGTTTTTTGCCTCGATTTCCAAGTCGAATTTTGAGGCTGCTGGTCGGAGGCCAAAATGATCGATTTTGACTTCGGACGATCGAGTCCAAAGTCGAAGAGCTCGATGTCAGATTTTCAATGAGCCCTAGAGTGCCTTTATATCGGATATACGGTTTAGGAGATATGGGCCTCCAAATAGGAGTGTTTTTTTTCCGCATGAACTGTTGTTTCACGCCTTCATGCTTGAACCGGACTTCACGTGGAAATTAAATTAAATTTTTTTTCGCATGAATTGCTGTTTCACGGCTTCACGTGTGAACCGGCCTTCACGTGGAAATTAAATTTTGATATTTTTTTATTTTTTTCGCGTGAACTTTTGTTTCACGCCTTCACGTGTGAGACGGACTTCACGTGGAAATTAACTTTCATTTTTTTTTTGCGTGAACTACTGTTTCACGCCTTCACGCGTGAACTGGACTTCACGTGAAAATTAAATTTCGATTTTTTTTAACGCTGAATTTTCGTTCATGTCATTTTTTCGTTCACGTCAGATTTCCATTCACGTCATTTTTTCGTTCACATGATTTTTCCGTTCACGTCATTTTTTCGTTCACACGATTTTTTCGTTCACGTCATTTTTCCGTTCATGTGAGTTTTTTTTTTAGTCTAGTGGGATGTACGAATTTTCGTTTTGGGGGGGAATATTTTTTGAATTCAAAATGAAAGGGATATGGGCATTTTTCCAAAAAAAGGTAAGTAGAATAAAAAAGTCAACCCTTTAATGACACACCTTACACCCTTCATAAATGACTCCCAAAATGGACAAATTGACAACTCATGAGCATCTTGTCATTGAATGCTCATTAGCCTTAATGAGTTATATAAAAAAGTGATTAAAACTTAATACAAGATTAATTCTCTCACTAATCTTTTTCTCTTTTACACTAATCAAAGACTCTAATTAACCACTAATCCCTGATTAATTCACACAATTGAGCACACCATTGGATAGAGCAAGGAAAAACTAATCTTTGTGCATCAACAATTGTGTAAATTAATCTAAATTAGGAGATTAATTAGACTCTTAATTATAGTCTCCTCTTTAAGGCAAAATTAAGCAAAGAGAGTCAAATTTCTCCAATTGATCAAAAATTGATGTGATTAGATGTTTTGATGCATCTAGATTCTCTCAAAACACTCAAAAATCCCAATTTTGACTACTCATATGATCAATTTAGATGCCAATTAACACATTTTCTATTTTTTAATCTCTTGAATAAGATTAATCACCCTTAATGACAAAAACCAGTCCATTAAGAGAAATTAGTCAAATTCAAGGATTTTTTTATGGTTTTAAGAAATTTTTGGAAAGATTAAGCTACTCCTAATGCTTGCTAACACTAATCCAAATAATTTCAATAAAACACACACAATTAAACTAAAATTAATGATCTTAGATCTATGTTTAAACTAAAGAGAGCTAACATTCACTATAAGAAATGCATTCTCTTGCATTGTTTGATGCAATGGATGCAAACTAAGCCTAATACAAACTATGTGCAAGCCCTAAGAACATGAAAAACCACAAAAACAACAAATTAATCTAAAAATTAAGTAAAAAGCATTCTTTTCAAAAACAAAAAAGAGAGTTATTCTACACCAAATCTCACACAAATCATCATCAAATCCACATCTTTTTCATGGAAAACCACTAATCAAGATAATGGGCAATGGGTTATGTGTAGATTAGAGACAAAACGATGGAAAAAGCCAAGGGATGACTCCCCGATAGCGGCGCCAAAAATGTTATGGCTCCCCCTAACCCTTCTTAAAACACATCCAAAAAGAGATTACCTGGTGAACCCCACAACTATCGTGAGGATCTTTCCAATGGCTGGGCTCGTAACCCTTGAGGTCTCCAAGCTCTACAACTCCTTTGGGAAAAGCAATTCCACCGCGTCTCCCGCGAGCATTGTCACACCGCTGCGGTGCACTACGGGTCCTCGTCCCTCCTCTCACCTCACTTCACTCACACACACTCACTAGCATGCATTAGGGAGAGAGATTAGCAAGAGCAAGACTGAATTGCACAATGGGAGAGTATGTTCTATTATGAGAGAAATTGACTTATATACATGGCTATAAGTGTTCACACTCACTTAAACTGTGGCCGACCGGGCACTTTAGGCTCATAAGAGGCCTAATGCTATTACAATGACTACTCTCATAATATATCCATGAAGTACATCACTTAGGACTTCATCCTAACTTACTATCATAGGCTCTTGAAGCGGGAATCGCCTTAAATACTTCGTCACACCATTACGGGCGCCCGTCTAAGTTGTAGCTTTGGACACTATTGCTTTATATCTTGAATGTATGTGTATCTACCATGACTCCTTGATGTAAGATAATGGCGGTAGCTCTTGTTAATCCTAGAATTGGATTAACACTTTCTCTTGCGAGCTTTTTTTACCTTCTAGTAAAAGTACGAGCTTTTTTTTACCTTCTAGCAAAAGAGTGCTTTTTAGAACATAGTTAAAACTTATTCTCTCACAATCAACACACACTAATCCTTCATACATATGCATGTAGAGATTATCATTTATTACGCATGCATCTTAGACCAATCCATCCTCTATGCATCTAACCTTACTAGTATATAATAGTTGTAACATTACTCAAGTATGCACAATATAATATGTATCACAAGATAATACAATCTAAAATGTTATTTCAACACTTGAAAAGGGACACTTAGGGTTAATAAGTTATAATTTGTTATGCACAAAACCCAACGTTGCTATACACCAACATGGATTTTTCCCTATATAAAATCCCAAAACACCGTGACCACTATGACGCCCTATTTTCAACTTGCCCATCCCCAATTACATTACCTATGTCCTTTGTGTGTAATTCTTCTTCCCTCAACCCCCTTTGTCTCCATTCCCCTTCTCACATGCCTCCATGCTTAAAACACCCTATTTTCAACATGCCCATCTGCTATATATGCCATCCCCAACAATTACATTAGCTATGTCCTTTGTGTGTAATTCTTCTTCCCTCACATCCCTTTGTCTCCATTCCCCTTCTCCCATGCCTCCATGCTTCTTTATATATAGTCTAATAATTCCTCCCCTATTATGTATCCCATGCCCACTTGCATCCTAGTGTTGATTATCTAGGTGCTCTTAGAACCCCTCTTTTTTAAAAGCGAGGTCCAAAAAAGTCATCGAACCATAGGCATATTTATAGGTGTTTCTACCACTTTTGGGCCTTCTAAGATTGTTTCTGATTTTAATATGTAAGATCATGGACCTTAAAAAAGTTGGTAACACTGATGAAATTTCGGGCACCTAAAGTACCTTTTCTTCTATCATGAGCATAGGAGCTTCCTTTTCTTTTCGTAACACTAGCCAACAATGGAGGCATTGAGGTTATGGATGCATGGAGGCATTACTTGTTGCATAGGAGCCTCTTTTTCTTTTCTTAACATTGGCCAACAATGGAGGCATTGAGGTTACGGATGCATGGAGGCATTACTAAGAGTCATGAAGGCATTGTTGCATAGAAGCCCACTTTTCTTAACACTGGACAAACAATGAAGGCATTGAGGTTATGGATGCATATGGAAGCATTTCTTAACACTAACCAACAATGGAGGCATTGAGGTTATGGATGCATGGAGGCATTACTAAGATTCTTGCCCCCTTTTCTTTAACACTAGCCAAACAATGGAGGCATTAAGGTTATGGATGCATCGAGGCATTACTAAGGGTCATGGCATCATTGTTGCATTTGGACTCATGATGGCATGAAGGCAAAGAAGAATAGCATGTTTTCAATGCTAGATTTGGATGCATGTTGGCTTGAAGGCATTGTTCCATTTGTATGCATGTTGGTATGAAGAAGAATGGTCTGTTTTGTCAATGCTAGAGTTCTCTTATGCATTGGTAGCATATGGAGGGATGGAGGCTAGGGTGTAGGTGGGCACATCATGCACAATAGGGGAGGCATTAACAGACTGTGTATAAAGAAACATGGAGGCATGGGAGAAGGGGAATGGAGACAAAGGGGCATGAGGGAAGAAGGAGGAATTGTTGTATCTGAATGCATGTTGGCAAGCATAGGGTGTTGCCGGTGCTAGAATATTTCTATGCATTGGTAGCATGTTGCGCATGAAGGCAACATGCTAGAATATTTCTATGCATTGGTAGCACGGAGACATAGAGGCATGGAAGCATAGTGTGTGTGGATAGAGGCATGCATAGGGGATGAACATGGTGGGGCAGCTATTGTTGAGGAATCCTCAGGCTTTCCATCTCTCTCTATCATCACAAGATATTACCTCTCTATCTTCTCTCTATCTTGCACTCATCCACTATCGAGCGACAACTTACTTCTACGCAAGCTCAAGGTCAAGAAGATCTTATGATATGGGTTGGATTATTTATACAAGCAAGACTAAAATGATCTCTCGGGATATGCACTATAGTGTTAACTATCTTGGCCTAAAAAGAATTTTGTAATCCTCTTCCTTTGTGCCATACTTTGTGCCATCTCCACAACTATGTGATTCTTTTACTCTGCACAGCCAGCAGCAACACACCATTTTGTTGTAGAGTATGAGTAATTTTTAAATCTCTCTTGATCCCATGCTCCTTGTAGTAGGCATTAAACTCACTTGATGTGAATTCTCTTCCTCGATGTGTTCGAAACTTCTTCAACCTCTATCTTGTCTCATTCTCTACCAAGCTAAACTTTCCAATAGCTTCAGCCTTATCCTGAAGAAAATACACCCACATCTTCCTATTAAAGTCATCAGTCAACAAATAAGAAGTAAGAAGAAACACCCAATGTAGTGGCTGGCATTTTGTCACACAAAGATTTGCATGTATAAGCTCTAGAGGGGAGCCTTTGCACGATTTCTTGTGGAAATGCATGCCGATGCTATTTGCGCATCATATAAGCTTCTCACACATTTAATATCTCCAAAAGTGTTGGTAGATAATGTGCAACAATCCTTGAGCTTTACATCTTTTAAGACTACAAAGCTCAGGTGCACAAATCTTTCATGCCATAGCTTGCTTGTCCCAACCTTAAGATATGGGTTGGATTATTTATATAAGTAAGACTAAAATGATCTCTCTAAATAAGTTATAATTTTGTGATGAAAACTTCTTTTCACACACCATGAGATAGATGTAATCAAGTTCTTCTTGGATGGGAATTTGACCAAAAGTAAGTTTAGTCTTACCCTAGGAATGTAGGATGGGATTCTTGGGATGGATTTACTTACACAAAATCAAGCTAATATTCATTGTCACAAAGGGACCATTTCCTTCATGGATCTTCATGAGAATAAGTTGCAAGGAATTGGAGTGACTGGAGCTCCCACCCTCGCTATTGAAGGGACTTAGGAAGGGACCATTTCCTTCATAGATCTTCATGAGAATAAGTTGCAAGGAATTGGAGTGACTAGAGCTCCCACCCTAGCTATTGAAGGGACTTAGGAAGAAGCAAGCAATTACGTTGTTAAGCTTAATCTTGTAGGTAAAAAGGCTGATAAGAAGAACTTAAATGGTCAGGCAAGTATGCTATCATATTTCTTAAAGATTTGACTGAAATGCCCCCAACTCATGAGGTTGATCGTGAGACAGAGTTGATCCTCTAGAGCCCAACCCACCATGAAAATAGCTTATAAGATGGATGTTCTAACGATTGAGCTCAAGGAATAGTTGAGAAACTTTTTGGAGTAAGGCTTTGTTCGGCCTAGTGTATCCCTTTGGGGTGCGCTAGTTCTTTTCCAAACGAAAAAGAATGGGAATATTAAATTATGTATTAATTATTGAGAGTTAAATCAACTTAACATTAAGAAAAGTATCATATTTCCAGGGTTGTTAGTATTTACAAAGATTGACTTGAAGTCATAAGATTATCAGATCATATAATTAAAGAGTAGGATATTATGATGGCTTTAGTACCAAGTATGGACATTATGAGTTCATGGTAATGCCATTCAGATTAACTAACTCTCGTGATACCTTTAATCAATTTATGTCTTTAGAGAACATCTGGATGATTTTATCTTAGTCTTCTTCTTTTACCACAAGACTGTAGCTAATCATGAGAATCATGTATGTAAAGTCCTAGAAAACCTTAGAGAGAACAAACATTTTGCCAAGAATAGAAAGTGTATCTTCTTTACCAACCCAATTGAACATCTAAGATTCACGGTGTCAAGAGATGGTATATCAATCGATCCCGCCAAGGTGCAAGCTATTATCAATTGGCTAGAACCGAATTAATAAGATGATATCGGATCTTTATTCCCTGATATGCTAAGATTTCTTCTTCTTTGATGACTCTTCTCAAGAAGGACATTATGTTCTGATAGTCTTTGATGTGTCAAAATGCCTTCGATAAGCTGAAGGTTACTCTAATGACTAATTTGGTGCTGAAGTTCCCAGACTTTGAAAAGCCCTTTGAAGTCATTACTGATGCTAGTTGGTTTGTTGTTCGAGGAATCCTAATACAGGAAGAAGGATGTCTCATAGATTATGATTTAAGACGTCAATGAAAGGAACTATGATGTCTATGACCTAGAGTTTCTTATAATAGTGCATGCCTTGAAGCTTTGGCGACGCTATCTTCTCTGGTAGCCTTGGTTACAGATCATAAGCATTTAAGTTTAAAGTGGATTTTCACCCACCAAAATGATCTTAACATGAGGCAAAGAAGATGGATGCAAACACTTCAAGAGTTTGATTTTGAAATCAAGTATAGGTCAAACAAAGAAAATATGGTCCCAGCAGATGCGCTTAGCGAGCATGCACCCTTACTCGTAACAATAATTTCAAAATCCTTACCACACTAAGATCAAGGAGAAGATTAGATTAGATAAGTTCTTTGTCCCTGTTATTGTATATTGCTTAAGCAAGAAAGTAAGATGGCACAAGAAGCGAATGAAGTTCAAGGATGGATGGATGTACTTCAATAAATCGGTTGTGTGTTCCTAAGGATAGAGATCTTAAAAAGAGGATTCTAAATGGAGCTTATGATAGCCCCCCTAAGATAGAAACACCCCAAATGTGTGAAGTCTTTCATGGCTATATAAAGAAGAGCTTCTTTTGGCACAGACCTAGGATGTACTAATGTCTTACCTCATTTTGATAATCACGAGGTAAAGCCTGAAGAAAGAACAGACATGCGTAACGATATGGGAGTAGTTATAACCTCTCAAAACTCCTCAATAAAATCCTCAAAAGGTCTCCCAACCAACTATATTTTTGAAGTCATCAAAAATCCACAATTTTATCAGGTTCTCTGACAAAAGACTCCAAAAACATAGTCTTGAAGTTTTCCTAGGACCTAAGATCCATGAGTTTTTTGAGATCTTGCCACTAAGAGAAGGCACAATCTCTTAAAATCATTTCTCCTGCTATTATGGTGGCCAACTATGTTTGGTGATGTCATGAAATTCATCAAGTATTGTACATACCTCATGGACAAGACACAATGCCTTTGGTCCCGATCATTGTGCAACTACCTTTTGAAAAATGGGGAATAGACTTCGTTGGACCCATCAGCCCCATTGTGCGTCAAACACAGGCTTGGTATATAATCGTTTCGCCCACCATGGACTATTTCACGAAGTGGTTAGAAGCAAAAGCCACATGAAAGGAT
Source organism: Cibotium barometz (assembly GCF_041138505.1). Taxonomy (NCBI): domain Eukaryota; kingdom Viridiplantae; phylum Streptophyta; class Polypodiopsida; order Cyatheales; family Cibotiaceae; genus Cibotium; species Cibotium barometz. The sequence continues at coordinate 9,081,614 of NC_141104.1, read as the reverse complement.
GATGCTCGTACATTTGCTAAATTCTTATATGAGCATATCATATCAAGGTTTGGGTGTCCTGGTTAGCCGATAAGAGATTCCGTTTTATCAATGAGGAAAGATAAAGATAAAGATAAAGATAGATAGATAGATAGATAGATAGAGAGAGAGAGAGAGAGAGAGAGAGAGAGAGAGAGAGAGAGGGCTAAATTAGGGTATGGAACATCAGGAAAAGCAGGGCCTGGTGGAAGAAAGTAATCTTACAGGGTTGGTGGTCTAAGATTTCATATCAAGGGAAGGTGTTCCTATGGCGCATGATGCTAGTTGGAGGCCTACTATTGGGAGACTAGTTGCGAAAGTGGCAAATTGCTTCTGTGGTAATTGTATGTTTTGTACTACATGCTTGGAAACATACCCGCATCTTTTCATTTCATGTCCGGTGGCAAAGGTGGTGTGGGATTTCTTTTCTCTCGAATAGATTCTATTGACATATAGCCTCGTAAAGGTTAAAGACTGGATTTTTGGCAAGATTCTAAATGGACCAGATAACCCAAAACATTCAATTTAAGGGCTACTATTGTGGCAAGTCTCTTCCTTGCGGTTACCTTGTTTGGTGGCGAATGACACGACTATATATTGGATGAGGGTACTCCGAGCTACACCTGTGGTTCGGAGTAATTAGTGAGGGAAAGCTAGTACATCACATGGCAGCCATGTGGTAATTTTTGGTAGTATATCTTCTATTATGAAAAAAAAAAGAATTATAGACTTAGAGAAAGAGAGATAGAGAAAGAGTTAGAGAGAGATAAAGAGTAAGAGGTTAAGGGAAGCCTCGATACTTGCAAGTATTGGATGCTGCATGTCTTTTATTAATGCCAAATGTCAACATCATATTGATAAACTTTGAGGACTAGATTTTAATTTGGACAACATTGTGTCTACATATGGACCAATTAGCTTACATATCTACTGCCATGGCACGTGAGAATAGTATCTTTACATGCCATGAAGATATGATTATCCTTAAGAGTTTGTGAGCAAGAAAATTAGAACTTTTCTTTTGGTTTTTAGGCTTTGAGGGTCTCTAATCATGACCTACACATAAGAAAATACTTGGATTAAAATGGTTACAAGCTAACACATTGATTTTCTTGTGATTCTTGATGTTTTAAGAGAGATGAAAGATGCAAAGAAAAACTTGAACTCGCATGCTAAAATCTTTTCCCTATTCTAACTTCTTGATGTTTTCCAACATCCAATGGCATATACTCACATTCTCTGAGCTCTAGTTTTTGGTCTTCAACTGATTTTCATCACTTAACAACCAACACACACACACACACACACACACACACACACACAAGTCTAAAAACCACTTGTCTCACGATATGCCACTACTTCACATTGGGAATTTGGGTGCTATGTAGATTTATTATGGCAATCAAAACAAAATTAAGCCCTAAGACATTGTCTCCAAGGCAATGCTCACAAAAATGTGAAGTCCTATATTGCTTATCATGCCTTAACACGTATCATGGAGATATTAGTATTAAGTTATAATGGATTCAACCTCTATCCTCATCATCAAGATTGCTTTTTGAAGAGTGTCATGCCTATTTTGAGGAATTTCGACCATAAAATGCAACCACTTATTTTGAATCACCATCACAAAATAAGATAAATTATGAAAAAAGGGCATTATTTCTACTAAACTCGTCATTTTGAAAAGTGACCCAATCCCTTAAAAATTATCCTTGTTCATAATGAAAGAAAGCTTAAATTAAATCTCAATTGAATGCCCCTATTTGTTGCCAATAACTACGGATGGGGGCTAAAGAGAGCTCACCTCATACAAGTGGGTGCAAGAGAGGTCTCTAGCATGCTACTCTCACACCCTTAAGAGACATCCCTCAATAACTCACACACTCAAGCTTCCATTCACACAAGAAAGCACTAACATACAAGAAAGCAAGACAGAGAAGACCAGAGCTCACAAGAAACATATTCTAAATGGAGAGTTCATTGTGCCTATTACTTTGCAAAGTTGACTTAGACGTTAACCATACTTTCTCCTTACAAGAGTACAATTGAATTCAAGAGACTTCCTCACTATCTAGTAAGCACATAATTAGGAATCTTACATCCTTCTAGAGTGGATATAATGTAATTACAAAGATGTTAACCAAAATTGGTTAAAAATATTCCACAAAGACTGAAATAGCATGTCATACATGTTACAAAGACATAAAGAAGTTGTCTTTCTAGGGACTATTTCGTTCTTTAATGATCTTCATGAATTTTCAAAGAATGTCAAGAAATACGCAAAGATAACATGTTTATAAAATGCATCGATGCCACATATTTTTTACCTGACATCCAATAACTATGGTTGCTTATTGCTTGGAGAGTTCGTTCTCATGAAAACCATCAAGCATGCAACGGGTGAAACCATTTACCTCTGAACTTGGAATTTTATTTTACAACTTTGATTAATTAGAAGGTAGCATAATTATTTCTTTATGGGCTGAACTTGTGGCCCTTTCAACTTTTTAATTTGAAAAACACTTGTAAATGTAATTTTTGTCCAAGTTCATGTGAACACAAATCCCTTGTGTTGAACTCATGTGCTATCTTACATATTCCTACTTAAACCACTCAAGGTAGGCTTGCTTTAGATAGGGAAGATGCCTAGATGGCCGAACCCGCATGGATGTGTCCATAATCAACTCTCAAAATGGTTCCCATGTTTCCAATACACAAATTCAAATTTTATACCCATGTGCACATAACCACTTCACACCTTTTTTTACTATATGGCAATCTACATGTGTAAGTCCTTATGCCACACCTTTCTAGACTACCTATGCTTCTAGTTTTTACATACTACCATAGTTACTTAAGCAATGTCTTACAAAATGCACCCACTCGTGTTCTATTCCTCCCATTTTTTTAATTGTCTGATATTCAGTTCGCTACCATGTGATCTCCTCTCCAAGTTTCTTATTGTAGGACACCAAATACTCTCACAAAACAGGTTTTTCGTCAGTTGGGTGTTTTTTACATGCTGGAGTGTCATCAAGTTTCAAGGGGTGCAAATGAAGGGTGTGCCAAGAGAGCCAACCAAAGAATTTGAAGCCAATATCACAGATCAAAAAACCCTAAATCAAGAACCCGAGAAGGGAAAGTACTTGACTGCTTGGAGTACAGAAACAGTATCCACCAAGAACCCGAGAAGGGAAAGTACTGGAGCTTGTGACGCTGATGAGTAAATGATGTGATGAGCAATGGAAAAAGGCAAAATTTCAGATTGAAGGGAACATGGCTGAGAGAGCACTGGCCCTTCCTCTTCAAGGGATTGTCGCTACCTCTCGTGCTCGATACCCGGCAAGCTCAGCAGCCAAAGATGTGGTTAAAAGATCATCAGGCAGCCCATTACTCTCTGGGAGCACGTAAGCTAGCCAGTTTGCTTTACTTCCTTCAAAACTCGTCCCAATGCTTTCAAATATTTCACGTAAATCTTTCAAAGGCTTGCTGAAAGGTAGCAAAAATACATGAACACTTTCCATTGCTGATTGGATACATGCAGTAAGATCAACCTCAAACAGCCACGCTTACCTTGCTAGAACATGCTCCACTGCTGTCTTGATATCTGAAATCAGAAATTCTAAGCCTGCATGAGGTAGAAACTCTGCAAATGCAAGGAACTTCTGCTGGAGAACCCTAGAAAGTCCCCTTGTCTGGTACTGTACAACATATTTTGATTTAGTAATTCACCAATAAAACAAATCATTTACATGATTGAATATGGCTAAGCATATACCACTGACTCTGCTGTTGAGATATCTTGAACTGTGTCTATGTAGACATGTCTTGCTAGTATGTTGAGCTGAACACGTACAAACAGAACCAGCAGCGTAAGCGCCCACATGGAGCTAACTGCCAGAGTAAAACCTGCCCACCAACACCAGTGAAAGCAGAAGGTTGTAGCAGTGCAATCAATGCCAGAGCTCTAAGTGCACCAAAAAAAAAAAAACTACAAACTTAGATCTAGGGATCCAAGGTGGCAACACACTCAGTATTTTTAGCTCCTGCCATAGCTCAATCTTTTCTTTCCCAGAAAGGACCTGTGGAACCTCTTTTCCTTGTATCAGCTTTTCTGTCAAGCAGGATAAGTTGAGCTGACTAAAAAGCTGGTTTTTCAGGTGAAGCATGATGGATGGCAATGTAGTTGTGTCAGATATCTGTGGAGTTGCATCCTGAAAAAACATATGTTTAGACTGCAATGACATGCAATTTAGCATTGTAAAGACTAAATGACTGAGCATAACCATGCTTTAGATGCTTTGCCATAATTTGAAAACACCCAGATCTAAAAGAAATGCAGAGAGAGTATACTGTGCCTCAATCCGTAGTTCGGCTTGACGGAGGAGAGATGCATGAGCTTCTCTCTCTTGTAAACTGGAATAGTGAGCTTTGATCGTTTGGTAGCAGACATATCCTATTCCAACGACGCCAGATGATACAATAAGTGCTTTTTTGTGCCTTCGAATCCACTTCCTGAAACATCCAAAAAAGATCTGATAAATGAAATACATACCAATAGAATGTTTAAGAAACTTAACAAAGAACCAAAGTGTGATCTTGACTCCACAAAGTTTCAAATCATCAACTCGATCATGCAAAGCATAAACTACCTGCTATGGCATTCCCACTCATGCCAGATATGTTCCCTTAGTAGACAAATCTTCATAGATTAACCATCAACTCAGCTTCTATCACCGGAGGTAAAGGGCAAACTCAGCCATGATGAAGTCTAGCACTAAAGAGAACACGCGCGCACACACTCTCAGAGTAGGTGGTTGGGCAAATGGCACCTCTTTGGCTGGCTGGCTGATCTGGAGAAAGGCTATCTCATACAATGGGTTTTTTTTTTTGGGGGGGGGGTGGGTGGGTGGGGGGGTGTTGTTGTGTTGGAGGGGGGGAGACGGGCGGTGGGAAACAACCAAACAGGTCGCCTGTAATGCCAAGTAACCTCATTGTCTCACCCTGAGGAAAAGATCACTGCTCAGAAAAGCCTCTCGGCGGGTATGTTTAATGTCCGTCCATATGCTCTCTGCTAGTTTCTGAAGCAAGCACACCAAATGTGCTATGCTGCTGTACTGCTGATGATCTCCCACCCCTGACAAGTGGCATGTGTACTGCTGATGATCTCCCACCCCTGACAAGTGGCACGTGGTCCTCCTCCCAACTGACAGCGAGGCTGTCATGATACAATGATGAGAGAGGAGAAGGACGAGGTCCTGACCCATCTCCTCACATGCTCTAGCCGGTGCCAACTCAAAAACCCAAGCTACCGGCCCCCATAGTGATAGTGTGGCCATGGTGAAGATACGGAAGATCCACAGCCAAACCTAAATCATGGAGGAAATGCGCACGGATGCCCCAAGGCTGGTGGTGTACTACTACCGCTGGCGTATTATCAACCTCTTATCATCTCAATCCTGCAGGCCAGAGGGACTGTGTACTCAAAGAAGGGGATGTCAAGGCTGTCCTGCAGGGCCAAGGGATCATGCCAGTGCCACTCACCTGGATCCCACTGCAACCGCATCAAGGATAGCTTAATCTAAGCCAATCAGAAGAGCAGCTTGAGATGAGGGGGTGAGAGCCAAGAGAACTTACTCTGATACCAATTGTTAGAGTGGAGGTGAAGGACACAGATGCAACAAGTAAAGATATACCCTCTTTTTCTATCACAAAGAAACATATGGCATCATTTTTGTTTTTTCAAACCACCACATGAAAAAATGATAGCCTATTTGGGTAATACTTCCAAATTTTCAAACTAAAGATATACATTAAACACAAAGATTAAAGAGCATTGCTCATTTCTTGAATAGTAATCTCTATAGAGGTATTTATAATATTTAACTAGGAATATCCAAATACACTTTTAGACCTTGTTCATTTATTATCACCACCTATAAATATTTAAATGATATATATTTTTTTATGTTCAAAAAAGTCGGTTTATGGTAGTAACTATAGGCGGCAAGGTATCGTTTGGGAGGTAAATTTTGGATATTCTTTAAGAAACCTCTAGGTTTGATGCCTTATTATAGCCAGGTTGTCTAAGTTTTGGCCCCAAAAAGAGCAATGCATGGCATAGTGGTTGGGTATCCATCGAAGAGGAGGGCTGCTGCGGAAGGCTCCACGAAGCGAGGGTGGGGTCAACCTGCCCCACTAGGCACTGAGGGCCAGAGGAGAAGTCACGACGAGGAATTGGCCGCCACATCAGGGGGGAGGGACCCTCTCCGTGATTGGAGGGGGGCCGCCATTTGCGAGTGGGTGCTGTGATAAGTGCTCGAAACGGTTCTTTGACAGAACCGAATCCTCCTACATGCTGCCAGCCTGGCAAGCACAGCGGGCGATGCTCAGCTCTGGTGCTCGGCCCGTGACCGGGGCGGGGGCCAACCATCCCCACTCTCTAGCTAATGGATCATCCATGGTTTGAACCTGGTGCTTTGCGGCCTGGGAACTTGCTCCTCCCTGGGGCCCCTGATGAGGACCTGAGCGGGAAGTAAGAGGGGGAACCATTGGGGGAGATTGACACCGAGGGCAAACTTTGGCCAGATGACCCATTTGTCTGCAAATAAAGCATTGGCCTAGAAGGCCGAAATACTCCACTCGTTGCATAATGGGGTCGCCCCGAAGACTGGGAATAGATATTATGTGAGGCATAGAATCCGGTGAGGCAACACAAATACGGAGAGATGGAATCCCCACTGCTCGTGCGAGGGCCGAGGCAGCGGTTGGGGGGGATTCCATCACTCTCCCGATGGCACCACCAATCACCGGGAGAAGAGGAAGGTACTCCTTCCAGAGGCCTGGAAAGCAGACTATCATGGGAAAGCCTGAAACTCCAGTTAATGGGTCAGATGCTGGGTCGAAGCCGTGCTGCCACCGTGCAAAGAAGGCCTAGGCCGTACGCAGTGCAACGGGGCTCAGCTGCATGACAAGATCAGATGCCACTAGTGAGTCGAAATCAACCTGGTAGTAGCCACGCCCCAAAGGATGAATATCTACGATCTTCGTTGGCGCACCTAGGAGACTAGCCCATAGACACCAGAAACATTCCGGGGTTTTTGACGTTTCGAGGTTCTTAAGGACGGTTGGTTTTCAGCCTCCGGACGTCTCCCACACACACAGTGGATGGTCAAATTGCGCTCCGGAAAGGAAGTGTGGCTTCCTACTATGGCTAGCTTCAACGACAAGAGAGACCAAGAACCACGGGACCAGAGTGCACCGGGCAGCCCAACTAGGGCACCAAGCTTGAGTGCAGTAGATGATGCGAGCAATCATAGACCAGACAACCAAGTTGGAAGAGCAGAAGGCACAGATTTTGGCTATGGAAGAGCGTACTCATTCTCTAGCGTCGCGTTTTCCATCTCCTCCTCCCTCTCCTTCCGTTCATGGGTTTTAACTTCATCTTTGGCTTGTTTTTCAAATTTTTCTTTTTCCTTAAATTTTAGCCTAATCTTGTTTGATCGAGAACCTGTGGGTTCTCTTCAACAAAGATGAGACAAACATCATGAATTGTTAAGACAATCTTGATTGTGGTATGGGACCTTAGAAGAAACAACCTATATGAGCTTTCAGCGCTCGTATCCCAAGCCTATGTGGGAGCTAGCAAGTTGAGGCATGAGCTCTTTGGGCATCTCAATCTTCAAACTCTTTCATCGATGCTAAAGAAGGGGATGGTGTTGGATCTTCCTCAAGTTACTAACATTCCAAATTTTCGTGAAGCTTGTATGATGAGCAAGTAGCCTCCAACAACCCTTCCAGTAAGAGTTTGATACTAAGTCCACATTTTATCTATAGCTCATACATATAGACCTTTGTGGAAAGATGAGAGGTCCTTCCTACTTCTTATCTTCATTCTTAGTGACTACAATAGAAAGATGTGATCTGAATAACTACAATAGAAAGATTTGGGTCACCACAGACACTTAAAAAGTTTAAAGAATGGCTTGCTATGGTCAAACAAAAATACGCATGAAGGTGAAGTAGCTAAGGATAGATTGGGGAAGTAAGCTCACATCGAATGACAGATTAGCGTAGTAAGTTCACATTTTTTCAAGGGCATGAAATTCAACGACAACTTATGATGGATTATACTTTATAGCAAACAAAGTTACCAAGCATAAGAGTGTTGGAGTGGAGACAAAGGAGATAGCAACACATATAGATGTAGCATAGATAGAGACAAGCACAACACTCAAAGTACATTGATGAGAATTAATGAAGTACAAGTGAAGTGACATGATAAGATCACTTGCACACACGCATAAGAATGTGACACGCTCTCAGGAAAAGAAATCTCCTAAGGAGGGGAAAAAGTACCCCAGTAGCCCACATCCACACATTACTACCATATAAATGACCACAAATCTCCCCTCCTATAGTAGTGATGATGTGAACATGTATAGGGATCATGTGGTTGATCAATCCCCAAATGGTAACAATATGCCTAAAGCTTTGCAAAAAGATGCCACATAGCCTACGTCCACACATTACTACTATATTAATGGCCACAAATCTCCCCTATAGTAGTGATGATGTGAACATGGATAGGGATCATGTGGTTGATCAATCCCCAAATGGTAACAATAAGCCTAAAGCTTTGCAAAAAGATGCCACATTGTCGTATGTAGAGAGATAAGCCATGCTAATCTCATATGCAATAAGTCTCTCCCTAACATAATGATAATGCACCTCAATGTGATTTGTCCAAGAATGAAACATTGGGCTCCTCGCGTAACAGCCAATGCACTTTGGTTATCAATGAATATGGAGGTGGGGGGCTGTGTCCAACACCAAGATCTACCAAAAGACATCTCAGTCAAACACACTCCACACTCATCCATACACACTCCACATTCACTATAAAAGATGCCTTGTACTCAGCTTCATAGCTTAAAGTAGCCACTATCGTAATTGCTTCTTACTGAGCCATGATATACATAAATCACCAAGATGAAAGCAAAAGCCACTAGTGGACACTCATGTGTCATAACATCTAACCCAATTGCAATCACTAAAAGCATGCAGCTAAATATCACCTAGCATAGAATAGCCCAAGGGACTATAAGTATCAAAATACTCGCTTGGCAGCCTTCTAATGCTTACTTCTGAGACTATGCATAAACTTGCTTAACTAGGATACCCCAAACTAAATGTTTGGCCTCATATTGCATAGAAAGATGAAGCACCTAATAGCATGTTTATAAAGTGATGCATCAAATGGTTCACCTCATCTTGAAAACTAAGAAACTAAGCCTAGCACCTATCTCTACTAGTATAGCAACATGCTTACATTCTTCAAGACTAAATTATGTAAGTAGTCTTCATATGTACTTTAACTACCACATCACACACTACCATCATCACACTGCATAAACTGTATGCCCAGATAATAATGCAATGAGCCCAAATCTTGCAAGAATAAGATGGTAAAATGCATTTTTGTGTGATACAACTCATAAAGCAAAGGGTATAAACTCTACTATCCGACCATAGGTGGATTTTGGTGAATAGAGATGTTATCTTTATTGAGAACTCAATTAAGCCCATGATTTTATGCAAAAAATAGAAAAATTTATGCTTACAAGACATCTTTGATACACTCGACACGTGCACACAATATTCATGGAACACTAGCATTGGTAGCCTAGGAAAAGTGATATATAAGCAGGTTCTCCAACTAACCACCATGATAAAACCATTAGGAAAGCAAGGATACAGGTGCACTATGTTCATGGGACACTAGCTTACATCTTTACCTACTCTGCAACCAAAGGCGACTCCGCCTCCACTCTCTGAAGTCTGCCCTCATCCTGGATCTCACGAGAGAAAAATCTTTGCGGTTTTTGTAACTTAGACTTGGCTTGTGATTTAGATCTATGCTCACTGTTCACACTTGCTTTAGGATGTATTTCTTAAATTAATAAGAAGCAACCCTATTATAGCCCTAGCTCTATTTGATGGAATCCATACTTAGACTCTTGTGAGGCATTGTGGCATCTTGGAGGATATGGGAAGAGTGTAAGGGAAACCAATGTAGTTGCATTATGACAACCAGAGATTGTATGGCTAATGTAAAGAATCTAGTGTTTCGTGTTCCCACCAAACACATTAAGGTTCAATATCACTTTGTGCATGATATTATCATGTCCAAGGAAGTGCACATGGTCTACTAAGAGTGCACGCATAGGTGTAGAATGTGTTGATATGTTAACTAAGACTCATGGTAGGGACCAACTACTAGAGCAGCATTGAGGTTTAGCATCAAACCTTGCACCTAGGTGTTCATTGATAAAAGCTTAGCATAAAACCTTGGACCTAGGTGTTCATTGAAGAGGGAGGTGGGTTACTATTACTTTTGGAATCTGACTTTCTAATCACTCTACAAGAAAAGGATAGCAACATATTTTAACAAAGCACATGTTACGTATTCCTACTGGGGAACCTACTACTAGTGGAACAGATGATGATCTCCCATATGCATGCTTGTTTAAGATTAACATGGTGCCTAATTCAATTGATGAGATATTTTGATACCTTGCTTATGGTTTTCTATAAGATCAACCATGGTTTTCCTAGATGCATTCTTGTTCAAGATTAATATGGTGCTTGATAGATTGATGAGATATTTAGATAACTTGCTTGTGGTTTTCTATAAGATCAACCATTAAACAAAGATAGCGACAGTTTATCAAGCTAGCTACCAGTAGGAAAACTATGGTAAAGATAATGTTTGACAGAGGTGTGTCTGAGAGAGGATGCATTCATACATGTGTTAGAGGTGTGTTAGAGGATGCACATCTAGGAGGACATTTTATTAGGGAAGTAACAACGTGAAATGTCCTCGAAGAAAGGTTATAGTGGGTCAACATTGTTTAGAGATGCCATAGAATTTCTTGTACCATAGCAAAGAGGGACATGATGCCATAGAATTTCTTGTACCATAGCAAAGAGGGACATGATGCCCCTTGCTTCTATAATAGTCCAGTAACCTTTTGAGAAATGGTGAATTAACTTTGTAGGCTTATTAGTCATGCCACACATAAAACCCAAGCCTGCTACATCATAGTAGCCATATATTATTTTACTAAATGTGGAGATTAGGGCTACCAGGAAAGCTGATGCTCATACCACTGCCAAATTTTTGTATGAACAAGTTATTTTTAGTGGGTGCCCATTAGAGCTGGTTAGTGACCAAGGGTCACATTTTGTCAAAGGTGATTAATTGCCTCATGAAAGGCTTCATGATAGTACACCAAAATTTTTAAAGGATCATTGGAGCTAGTTAGTGACCAAGGCTCACATTTTGTCAAAGATGATTGATTCCCTCATGAAAGGCTTCATGATAGTACACCAAAATTGTAACATTTTGTCAATGAGGTGATTGATTATCTCATGAAAGGCTTCATGATAGGGCACCAAAAGTCTTTGCCCTACTACCCACAAACTAATTCTAGGCAAAGAGCACTAATAAGATTTTATGTGGCATCTTAACAAAAACCGTTCAAGCCAGTAGAAAAGATTGGGAGCACAACCTTATAAGTGTGCTTTGGGCATACATTGAACATCTTATAAAGTGGCGATTGGTTATTTACCTATGTGGTTAATAATGTAATTCCTATAGAATATATAGTACCAAGCTTGAGGATCACAATCAAAATGTCAAAACAAGAGGTTAACTGAGAATGCTATAACTGAGCAATTGATTGACCTCGAGAAATTGGAAGAGACCAAAATTTTGTCAATTCTTGGCAT
>NC_141104.1:8994800-9064800 GCF_041138505.1 Cibotium barometz | reverse complement strand
CTGGTAACTTTAATGCATCAACACACCTGTGATGCCGACACATCAATAACCTTGAAGCTAATGTAACTACAAGCTACCATCCAACACACCAACATCAATGCCAATAGCATGGCAAAACCATCCTTGGTATAAGAAGCCACCATGGCGACACATCAACCTTGAAGCTAATGTAACTGCAAGCTACCATCCAACACACCCAACACACCCAACACACCAACATCAATGCCAATAGCATGGCAAAACCATCCTTGGTATAAGAAGCCACCATGGCGAGAAGAAGACCACATTTGGTTGCTATACCAGCAAAGCAACAATCAATGCAATGCCAATGTATATGTTCTTAACAACTTAGCATGCACTTAGAACTGCGTCTGCAATGACTACAAACTCTCTGACACAAGTAGGAGCATTAAGGATGTCCTTATATACAACATGACTACATGCACTTAGAACTGCGTCTGCAATGCTTGCCTGATGGAATCCCACTCCATAGACCAAATTGTAAGTACATGTTTTTACATTATGTTTATGTAATGTGCTTCATTTCTATACTTATGCTTCTCTTGTATTCGTCTGTATAGATATATATCCTTGAAACTTGGTTGACTGGCAGCCTATAGATAGTATTGTGGGAATCTTTCGATGTTTTTCATGCATCTATTGGTGACCAGCTATACAAAGAAACATCCAGCAGGTCTTTGGCAGAGAGAGGAGTTTTCTTTTATAATGAATTTTACACAGCACCTCATAGTGTTACAGGTTATGGATCTTTGAAAGCATTACCATTGCCTTCATTCGATAGTCCAGAATGGCCCATACCAACAGCAGAAACAAGTGAGTGCTTTAGATTAAAGATATACCAAGACGTGCAAAGGTGTATAAGACCAAATGTAGCAAATTGTCAGGTGAAAATCATTGTCTTTATGCCATTGCATGTTTTTGTCGACTTTTTTTATGACGAGGAGGTCAAAAAAACATTGTCAATGCTTATCTATAAATCAGAGAAATGTTTGGATTTCTTAGTTCACAATTGGGATGTGAAAGAATTAAATGGGGTTACCTGCAAAATCCATAGGAAATCTATTGTCTGTAAATATATGATTGGCTCTCCCAGAATTTTATTTTGGCCTTTCATTATATGAGATGGCATTATGTCAATGGTAGCAATTGATGAAGACTTGGAGGATGACATTGAAAATCCATTGATGTTATTAGAGGTATGGTTTGAACATGAGCTCTTGACAGTACTCAATATAAGGTTAAAAATCTCACTACGTCAAGTGAGAATAGACTTGGCAGATATCTCAATTGCCAAACCATAGAGGGTACAACTGGTATTGTTTGTAAGTACATCGTTGGATAGCCTAATTGCCAAACCAACCCAAAGAAAATCTCGCTACCACCACACCCAAATCAACTTCCACTTATAGCCAAACCCTTGCAAGTTTCCGGTGTGCAATCCTCTTCACTCAAATCCATTTGCATCCACACATCAGTACATTACCCCAACAACTCTCCTATACCTTGTGGTCCCTTCAAGGCACCCATCCATGCACTCAATCACATCCATGGTCTCCACCACACCTTCTCAAGGCCCTCCAATATCAGATCCCATTCTTGTGCATATAGCTTCCATGCACCATGCCCACACTTTACCTGTTTGCTTTTGATTCAATTGTCTTAATTCATCCTCTTCTTTGCATCTCTTGGCCTAACCCTCTTTCCATCCATGCATACAACACAATTCTAGCATTTGCACACTCACAGGGCTACTAGCTTTCCATCCCACATGACAAGCTGGGACTTTGTGAAGATGCCACCAAAGAATCATCTTGCCCAATCACATGGGCATCCTCATAATCCCTGGAGTCGTTGGACCCATGCACCAAAATGGTGCTCTTCACATAACGTGGTGCTTCACCCAAACATGCTTGTTATGCTTGACCACACCTCCAAGAGGGAACTCTACACATTCACCTAATGGATGAGCAATGAAACACAAACGTCGTGGGGTACTTACCAATGCTTCGAGATCGTGTCTCTCTTGAAGCCTCCAAGCTCACATGTATGCTCCAAACTCCAAGCTCCACCTCCATATTGTCAGCGTGGAGTTGCTCACACCATCACATAGGCTAATCACACACTCTCTCACTCTCTCATACAAGCATAAACACACAAGCATGAAAGAGGCACAATGCTAGAATGCTCTCACTCACTCTCCACAAGTACAAGGGAAGAGCTCTCAATAGCACAAAGGGGATTGTGTCCTTTCATTATGAGAAAAAACCTTATATACAATTGGCCCTTATTCACACTTGGGCGCCCAAAACTTACTAACTAGGCCTTGGGTGGCCAATGTCTCATAATGTACGACCTTTATAGTGCCTTTACATGACACTTATTAATGTCCTCATAATGTACAGCCTTTATAGTGCCTTTACATGACACTTATTAATGTCCTCAATTGAGGATCATGGTGTTAATCCAAATGGGATTAATATCCCCCCTTTCCTGAATGTTAATCCAAATGGGATTAACATTCCCCCTTTCTTGAAGTAATTCTATCCTCAAAACCTGTTTTACCGAGGTCTGAAGAACTGGTTACCAAATTTGTTGGTGGCGATAGAAGTTACGATGAGACCGAAGTTTTCTGAGTGTGCACCAGAATGCCGAATGGGACTTCCAAAACCCGGTGTCGATCATGTCTTCAAATGTTATGTGCATATAACCTGGAAGACATCTCAGATGATGGTAATATAGCATTATACCTCTGTCTGATGGCCCTTGGTTCATGTCAAACTATAGATGCTGAGCCTCATAGAGCCATCATAAGGTTCTCTAGGTTGGTCTATCAGAACCACTAATAATTTCATGAACCTGACACTAGCTACAATTACAGGATCTGGTATTTTTTGCCAAGCTCTGATCCAATTGAGCAATTGTTGTCTTTGTGCTTGAATAGTGGCAAATGTTGTTGGGTTAAATATTGGAAAATTGTAGTAGATATGAGAATCCCTTTCTTTTGCAGCTTGAAACTCCCACGGTGTCCACCTCCTCTTAATAGGCATGTAGAGTGGATCCACTCGTAATGTTGGCGATGCACTCACATAAATGCTACTATACTCTGTGTTACTGTTAAAAATTCCTTTCTCCATGAAGGTTGCAGTCCAAAATCCTATAGCTGTGGTGCCTCTTCAGTCGTGTGGATGGTGGTGTAGCACTGGATGTTTCCTCCTCCATCTTTTGTAACAATAACTGATCATGAAAGTGACCATGCGAATTTCCAACAAGTTTGAGAGATGTGGGTTTGCCATCCTTGTGTGTTTTGCGACATTGGCCCATAATGTTCCCTCTCCAACTAATGGCAGTAATTCCTCTAATTCTGAACGAGTGGCCCGAAGAGGGTACGGCACACAATGTTGCCATGTGGGGGTGACTGCAGAATATGCCTTTGGAAGAATCTTGCTAGTAGGATCGAATGGGGTAATCTGCATCAGCGCCTTGAACATAAGCTCTGGATTTAACATTGGATTGCCTTTTCGTATGCACTCTTCATATTCTACAGCTGTCTCACAGAATCCAAAACATTATTGTCAGTGTAAGGTGTAACATTATCAACTGGAGGCCGATTACGTACCTCCTGAGGTTGCCTTGGTGGAGATAGAACAGGTGCCAATATCTCCTCAAGGGCGAGAGTGTTAGTGGAAAATTCTAATTTTGGTGGGGAGAAGGAAGAGTAGATGCATCTAGCTTGTGAAGAAGCAGTAAGAGGTGTGCTTGGATAGGGTTCAAGAAGCCTACTAGCGATATTAGTATACACAGGGTAGGTGTTTTTGAAAAAAGAAGATGGACCCTCATCCTCACCATGACCCAAACTAGGGGGTAGGTGGCTAGGTTTATGAGCTTGGAAAAAGGTTTGAATTTCAAGGATTTCTTTGTTATCCACATCTGGGTAATTTATGTGAGCTGCATCAAAATTATTGCTTACATTGGTAAGCATAGCTTCTAAATGCTTATGGATATTAGTATATAGCTTAAGGATGCCCACTGGGTGATATAAGGTAGACCCACAAAGATTTAAATGTTGGTGGGGGTATTATATACTTCTAACCACCCATGTGACTGATTACCCATTGATAAGTATTAGCCACAACGTCGTAGTTGGCTGGTGTTGCTGGTATGTCATCTGGAACAAATAGGTTGAGTTTGTTGACCCTATTGTCTAGAATTTCTGAATTTTGTAAGACATGACATCAACTACAGAGGTTGAGGACTATTGGATGCAAAGGATAAAAGAAGATATCTTGTGGGTTAGTTAATATCAGATCCCCCCTCAAAATGCCCATAATGATGGTTGGGTCAGTATCTCACTCGGTATTTTGTTTAATAAGGCCTAAACCTATATCTTCAGCTAAGTTAATGTCATATTGAAGTAATGACAGTGTTAGTGTAGACAAAAACAAGGTAAGAGTTTGAGAAGGGACCCGAGGAGTTACTGGCAATTGTCCCAATTTTGAGGCGCGCTCAAGGAGGGTACGTAAGTCATCTATGGGCTCCGACCTTTGACTCCTTTCCTGTGTGGCTAGTTGGTGGGCCAGTTCTTGCATGGGGATATCAGCGTTGCTAAGCTCTGTAGAAATGGCTGTTTCTTTGATCATTCGTTGTTCTGTCTCCATTAACACTGCTTGTCCTTCATCCACCCTTCCAGTAGATTTGGTAGGTTGACTGGGGATTAGGACTAGCGGGGCGACAGGTTTTCCTCTAGTTCATCTTTCACTGGCCATTGTGCCACATGGTTAAGTATTTATGTTAACAGGTATGGGTTGCTGACCTTGGACCGATGTGCCTTGAGATAATTTTCCATTTCTTTGTGCATAAAAAAGGCCTAATCATCCTCCTTCTATTCATGAGCTTTGGCAATCCTGTTTAGGTTGACCCTGCTATACACCTGTTAACTGGTTTGATTTGCATCATCAACAACATTGCCTTGCAGGATTTCTCCGTGGCTTCATCCTTGATGTTCTTGTACTTTGCCCCCATTGGAGTTATAAGAATCTCTCTTTAGCATCTCCTTGATGGGCATTATATCTATTGTGTGTTTGTGGGCCTTAACTGCCAGCAGGGAGCTATAAAGCATCTCTGATGAGGTCTTCTGTTATGATGAGCAGCTCTTCCATGGCACCATCTGCCTTTGTAATTTTTCATCTCTTTGTCTGCTTGTCATATGTATGGAGATATTCTGCATAGAGGATTGTGTCAATCCCTCTAGGTAGATGTAGCCATTCTAACAACGAGGTTGAGTTTTTCTAGCTTATCCTTTACTTCGGCATCTTCCAATAGATGGAGGCACTTCTTATGTGGCACTTAAGAGTGATTCTCCCATGTGGTGTAGTGACGTCTTCTGATGAGAGTTCCCTGGAAGGACTGGGCGTAAGGGCCCAAGAAGTTGCTCCTCAGCTTGCTGGCACTCTGGGACCATGTGGCACTACTGGCTTGTATTGGAGGTGGTTGTTCCTGGGACTCAGATTCTGACATAGACATCTGTAGAATCATATATTGTCAGTTGAATAACTGGTGGAAGCCACCTTTTGTTGGTGTTAATTAGCATTGGTATGTTAGGGAAAGGTTCGTGAGGGCCTTCCCATATAGTAGAATGTGTGAATTTGAAGGCGTGTTCTGTGAAGCAGCAGACGTGAATGTGATGCGGGGACGTGAAGGTCTCCCGTGAAGTTCGGCGATGTGAAGTTCTCCCGTGAAGTTCAGGGACTCTCTTGAAGTTCTCCCCTGAAGTTTGAGGACATGAAGTTCTCTCGTGAAGGTCTCCTGTGAAGTTCGGGGACGTGAAGTTCTCCCGTGAAGTTTAGGGACGTGAAGGACTCCCGCGAAGTTGCAGACTTGGGGATGTGAAGGACTCCCGTGAAGTTCGGGGATGTGAAGGACTCCCGTGAAGTTCGGGGACATGAAATTCTCCCTTGAAGTTTAGGGACGTGAAGTTCTCCCGTGAAGTTCGGGGATGTGAAGTTCTCCCGTGAAGTTGCAGACTTGGGGATGTGAAGGTCTCCCGTGAAGTTGCAGACTTTTACAAATTTTGCGTGACAGTGAGGCTAGTTTTTTATTTTGTTTTCTACACCTTATGTATTCATGCAGATTTTTCTTAGAAGGTTGATATCTTACGTTTTTACATTTGCATTTTTACGTTTTCATTTGTTGATCAGTTCATGAATCAACAATAATAATAAAAAGAGATACAATTTCAACACCCATTCCAAAAAATATACATATTCACAAGAAACAACAACAACATAAAGAAGGAAAGGAAAGGTATCGCTCCCACCTTGAGAGGTCGGGAAGGCGATGTTGGGAGCAAGGAGTCAAAAGCGCGCAAGGAATCGATGAAAGAGAATGCAAAATCACCAGTGAAAGTGACAAAATCAAGAAAGCAAATCGATTTTATAGCATAGCTGTCGGATAGGGTGGCTACGTTAAATGATCAATCCACATGTCATTTTGTGATTGGTTCCACAGTTTTTACCGTTTCACGGCATGTACTTCTTTATACTTTTTCACGACGTGAAACACTAAAAAAGGTTCACGTTGTGAAATAGTTTAGGGTTCTTCATGGTGTGAAACACCAAAAATAGTTCACGTCGTGAAACATTTGGGTACTTCACGGCGTGAAGTCTTTTTCTGTTGTTTCATGTGAAGTTTATAAAATTGAATTTTTGTGCTCAAACACACCCTCATGCACATGATGATGTATTGATTTTCCTTTTCTTTTAATTTTACCATGGAAACCAAAGGTTTTCTCTGCTGGTACTTCTAGGCATTGTTTGATGAAATCTTTTTCATTCTAATTGGGAGATTTTTAGTGTTCCTTCCACCCAATTAAATATTTTTGTTGCGGTGTCTGGTTGTGTATTGCTTATACTGGGGACACCCTTGCTTTTTCCTTCACACATATTATTCAATTCTTTATTTACTGTGGGAATTGTTGTTGCTTGAGTCATTCTCAACTCAGGTTGTTGAATTTGCTTCCTTCTCCACACGAGTGTAGGTGTGGGGTTTGTCCTTTTGGGGCATTGATGCTGAAAGCCCTTACCCTCTTTTGTATATTGATTCAAACCTATTGTGGCGTCTGTCATAGATTTTCTTTTGGGTAGCTATATTGTTGTATTGCCTTGATAATAGCCTTGTGCTCGCAGTAGGTCCTTTTTCAGATTCACTGTTGACAGCAGTCATGAGGCTTCTACAAGTTCTTAACCTTCTGCCACTTTGTAGGTGGTGTCAATTGTTGACTTTTGAACTGGGTTCTCATGAGAATGTTCTTCATTCATTGGTTCCTTCCTCTCAGGTTGACCCTTTGGGTGAATCTTGAGTACCCATTTATATGTACTCTTGTATGTTGGGCTTTGTGTAGGCAATTTGAACACGGTGGGTGTAGATTCTGGTTTCTGAAGTACCGCTTCTACAGCGATTTGTTTGCCTTGATTTGTCAAGGTCCATAATGGTATGGACATGACTTTTTCACCGATGGTTAGCGATGTTGTTCTATCTTCCCATTGGATATTGCACTTGTTGGCACAGATCCAGGATCGTCCTAAGATCATCTCCTCTTCCATTGTACAGGCATTACAAACACCTCTCCAACCAAGGGATTATTACTGATGGAAATGTTAACATTTAAATACCCAACGGCCTTTGTGGTTGTTAAGTGCACACTACGAACTTTTGCATCCGTGTGTTCCAGGTTTGGTCTCCCTAAGGCTATCCAAGTATCATATGAGATTAGGTTGTGGCTCGATCCCATATCTATCAATGCAACACTTGTTGCAATGTCTTTATTTGTTGTGAGTCCCAACTTGAGTCTTGCTGGCTCAATGCTTAGATCCTCTTCATCCACCATGGTTATGGATGCCATATTGACATGAATCAGGTCCTTCTGCATTTTAGCTTTTGCTTGCCTAGCTTTAGCCTCGTCTTGTGCTTGCTGGATCTTTTCTTTTGCTAATTGCTTCTGTTTTTTTAAGAGGCGTTCACATTTCCTGGGTTAATGGTCCAAAGTATTTTTTTAGTTTACTCTCATTGACATAGCCCTCCATTTGGATGCCGTAAATTGTCTCTATTCGGACAGACCCTTGAGGTGTGATTTCTAATACGTGGAATGGTCCCAGACCGCGGTATTTTAGTTTCTTTTTCCTAGCGCTTCCCACACCATACATGAGGACAAGGTCCTTCTGCATTTTAGCTTTTGCTTGCCTAGCTTTAGCCTCATCTTGCGCTTGCTGGATCTTTTCTTTTGCTAATTGCTTCTGTTTTTTTAAGAGGTGTTCACATCTCCTGGGTTAATGGTCCAAAGTATTTTTTTAGTTTACTCCCATTGACATAGCCCTCCATTTGGATGCTGTAAATTGTCTCTATTCGGATAGACCCTTGAGGTGTGATTTCTAATACGTAGAATGGTCCTAGACCGCGGTATTTTAGTTTCTTTTTCCTAGCGCTTCCCACACCATACATGAGGACAAGGTCCCCCCGTTTTTAACTCTTTTTGCTTGAGGTTTCTATCAAACCAATGTTTTCTACGCAACTTTTCAACCATGAGTCCGTGTGATGCTATCAACCGGGTTTCATCCAATTTTTCCAAGTCAATTAGCCTTTCAGCTAATGCATTTTTAGTTAGATGTTCTTGTATAGCAATTCTTAAGTTGGGGACCAAGTATTCCATGAGCACAACTGCTTCAACACCATAAGCTAGACGGAAAGGAGTATATCCTATTACCACCTTATAGGATGTGCGGTAGGCCCAAAGAGCTACTGTAAGCTTATGCTCCCAATCTGTTCGACTTGCTTCCACAGTTTTCATCAGGATGGTACACAAAATCTTATTGGTACTTTCTGCCTGACCATTTTCTTGAGGGTAGTATGGTGACGATTTTCGATGGATGATCAAGAATCTTGCAAGCAAGTGATTAATCACCTCATTAATGAAGTGTGAGCCACGGTCACTTACCAATTCCAATGGGCAGCCGAATTGTGATATGATTTGCTCATATATAAATTTTATAGTTGTTCACGCATCCACTTTCTTTGAAGTTCTGGCCTCTGCCCACTTTGTGAAATAATCAGTGGCTATGATTATGTAGTGGGCTTGTGATGGATGAGCCGCCGAACTTATAGGCCCCACAAAATCTATTCCCCATTTCTCAAATTGTTGCTTGACAACAATGATGGGGGTTAGTGGCATCTTGTCACTTTTTTGCGGGATCTCGAAACGTTGGCATTCCTCGTATCTTTTGACGAACTCATTAGCATCCCCGAATAACGTGGGCCACCAGAGTCCAGCTTGGAGCACCTTCCGGGCTGTAATTTCTCTGGCAAAATGCCCGCCTACTACTATCCCGGGGTGAGACTCTTCTAGTATGGTCACGAATTCATCCTCCCTTAAGGATCGTCTGAGCACATTGTCTTTGCTTAGTCTATACAACTCTTCGGCAATCAATTGATATGGTGCTGGAAGCTTGATAAGCCTTTGCATCTTATCCTTATTTAAGGGTACGTTTTGAGGGAAGCCATAAGCCAAATACTCTGAAATCTCTTCGCTCCACTCCGGTACCATATCCAATTTGAATAGACAAGCATTAGGGAGGTCATCGTCAACACCAGCTGGTTCTCCATTTGGAACTCTAAACAGGTGGTCAGCCAACACATGTTGTGTTCCCTTCCTTACCGTGAGCAGTAAAGTCAAATTCCAACAATAATAGTAGCCAACGTGTGATTCTTCCTATGGTGCAAGGTTTATTCACTAGATATAGGAAAGCTTGATGGTCCACAAAAAATATGAATTTGTTAGCCAAGAGATAATGTCGGTATTTCTTCATTGTGTAGACCATGGCCAATCCTTCTCTTTTGGTAGTGGTGTAGTTAACCTTTGCATCATTCAATTGATGACTAGCAAAGCAAATTGGATAGTCCAACTTGAATTCACCAGGTTGGGCTAGCATGTAACCAATTGCAAAATTTAATGCATCGATGTGTACGTTGAATATAAGATCCCAATTGGGGGGTCGCAAAATGGGTGCACTGCCAAGGCTTGCTTCAAACGATCATAAGCCTCTTGACACTCCTTGGTCCACTCAAAGACAATGAGCAGTTTATACAAGAGTTTGGCTATCTCCGCATAAAATATGATGAAGCATCGATAATAACCCACATGACCCATAAACCTTTGCACACCTTTGTAGTTGGTCGGCGTTGGTAGTTCCAAGATCAACTTGACCTTGCTATCATCGGTGGGATATGCCATTTTTTGAGCTATAGGGCAAGGGGTAGTGATTGCGTGAGCTATGGTGACATTAACCTTTTTGAGGTGAATGCACACTTTAAGATTTCCATTCTTTTTGGGAATGAGTGATGACATTCACTCGGTGTGATTTATCTCATACACATATCCTACATCAATTAGCTTGTCTAGCTCTTCTTTGACCATTTGACCATACTTGGGATTCATGTGGTACTCTCGATTGGAGTGTTTTTCGTGCCTTCATGTAGAAAGATGGTGCATTTCACCACTTTCGGAGGAATTCCCTTCATGTTAGTGTATTTCCATGCAATCACATCATAAAATTCCTCGAGCAAGGCATCAATTCTCCTTCTTGGTTAGAGTGAGGTTTTTGTTGTTGTTTGGCAATGAACATTGGCTTAGGTTCTTCACCTGGGCTAGAACCATCAATGCCTATATCACACGTTCATGTGCTTCTATTAGTTTTATATATTTCCCTTTGCATGTATTACACGTTCATGTACTTCTATTAGTTGTATATATTTCCCTTTGCATATTTGAGTTCACTATCTAAACCCTTGTGTGCAGGTAGGCTTTCACATTTTACTTAGTTTTCCCATAGCTTAGTTAATTGGGCCATGCAACTTACAAATGTATAGAAACCAAAACCATCAATGCATGTATCACACATTCATGTGCTTCTATTAGTTGTATATGTTTCCCTTGCTGATTTGAGTGCACTATCTAAACTCCATCTAAACCCTTGTGTGTAGGTAGGCTTTCACATTTTACTTGGTTTCCCCATTGCCTAGTTAATTGGATTGTGCAGCTTACAAATGTACTAATATAAGCAAATCTCTTGCATACCTCAAGTTCCACAATGTCATCATGCTGATTGCAATGCCAAAATTTAAAAGTAATTTTATCAATTTTGGCATAGTTGGGAAGGCTTGGCAAAGTTCTTGAAAAGCTAGGATGGCCAATTAAACTTGGCTCATGGGCTCATGGGAGGGCCCTATTGGCTTTGGCCATTTTTGGAGACAAAATAGAGTAGTTTAGGTTAGACTTAATGAACAAACATGTAGTTAAAAACCTTCTCCAAATTAAGTGTAATCTACTCATTTAAGTTCTGGTTGTTGTTGGTGGTGCCTTGCAAAAAGTAATCATAACATATACTAAGTGGTGAATACGATTGTGCTAAATAAAAAATCTAATTGACTTAGGTGAAACTAAGGTTGTTGTTCTTATTTTGGGCTTAGAGTTATGCTAAATGATTAGGATATATCTCAATCGGATGGATTTATCTTTCATACATGTACTTTCATCTAAATATCTAACTCTCTTTAGGTTGTTGAGGCTTTCAAGGTTTTATATATGTGTATCAAAGACAAACCACCCAACTTGGAATTATCTCAACCACCCCAACTCGTAATTATTTACATGTTCGAATTAGGGTTAGGGTTGCAACAATGCACACACACAAGATAGAGAAGCGTGAGAGCACACAAACTCACTAGATTAGAATAAACAAATGTGTGCCAGATACAAAAAATAAGTACACACCCCAAAATGAGTAGATAAGAGGGTGTACATATGCACAGGGAAAAAAAACCTCCTAGTGAGGGAAAAAGTGCCTCGGTGGTCCTAAGTGTGTTCACACACATCACTACCATATAATAATACAAATCCCCCTTGGAGTGATGATGTGAACATGTCGATCAATCTTGAAAAGGTAGTAAGCCCAAAGCTTTACGAAAAGCTTCAAACTTTTCACGAGGAAGAGCCTTCGTGAATAAATCTGCCATGTTGTCATGTGTAGGCACATAGACTAAGCTGATCTCTGCTGCATAGAGTCTTTTCCTGACATAGTGGTAATGCACTTCAATGTGCTTAGTGTGAGCATGAAACACTGGGTTCCTCGTAATCGCTAATGCGCTCTAGGTGTCAGTGAAAATTGTAGTGGTAGATGATTGTCCAACACCCAAATTAGCTATAAGACGTCTGAGCCACACACACTCAATTGTAGCTATAAAAGCTTCCCTGTACTTAGCTTCATGGTGGCTGGAAGTGATCACTGTAGGTTGCTTCTTGCTGAGCGATGATATACATGAATCACTAAGGCAAAAGCAAAACCCACTAGTGGACACTTGTGTGTCATAACATCCAGCCCAATTTGAATCACTGAAAGCATGTAGAGCTTTGTGACTCACCCCCCTTTGGATAAAATAATCCAAAATATTGAGTGCCCTGTAAATAGTGAAAAACTTGCTTAACAGCCTGCCAATGCTTCGTACCTGGGCTATGCATAAATCTGCTCAACTATGAGACCACACACTGTATATTTAGCCTCATGTTGCACACATAAGAAGAGATCCAACAGCCTGCTCTCATACAAACTAGCATCAAAAGAGTCTCTTACATCTTGAAGGCTAAGTTAAGTACCTGTCTCCATAGGTGTAGCCCACAGGTTTATAGTCTTCAAGATTAAACCTCTTCAATAGATTTTGTATATATTTAGACTGCAGCATAACAATGCCATCATTGCGCTGCATAAACTGAATCCCCAAATAGTAATGCAAGGGTCCCAAATCTGACATCTCAAACGATTATTGCAAATCAGCCTTAAAGGCTAAAATTTGATCTATATCAGGTCCCGTGAGTAGCATGTCATCAATGTATAAAACGATGACCAAAAATGTGTCCTTACTTCTCTTCACATAGAGGGTACTCTATGTTAGACTGTTGCAAAAATCATTTGCAACTAAGTATACATGAATCTTCTCATACCATGCTCTAGGAGCGTGCTTAAGGCCATAAAGATCATTTTTCAACCTGCATACTTTAGACTCTTCTCCTTTCACATAAAAACTAGGAAGTTGCGATACATACACCTCTTCATGTAAATCACCATTCAAGAATGCAGTCTTAATGTCCAACTGATGTACATTCCACCCATGATGTGCTACCAAAGCAATGAGACACCTAATGGTAGTCATACGAGATGTGGGTACAAAGGTCTCATCATAACAATGCCCTTTTGCTGGACATACCCCTTTGCAACAAGTTTGGCCTTGTAGTGATTAATTCTACCATATCTGCTTTGCATTTTAACTTGTAAAATCACTTAGTACCAATGGCCTTCTTTGCCACATGAGGTAGATCTGTCAAATACCAGGTGTTATTCTTGAGTATAGAGTTATACTCATCCCGCATAGCATGCATCCAATAATCATCATCCTGTGCTTCCTCAAAGGAAATAGGTTCCTCCATTACATAAAGTAGAAATGAGAACATGATCCACATGAGAGTAACGTGCATGATGAGAACCTGCACGAGTTCTGCTAGGTAAAGGAGCTGCCAACTTGCTATCCCTCAATGTCTAAACAAGCCATTTTGGCATACGCCTAGATTCTTCTATGGTTGCTCTCTCTTAATTCACTACATCCTCAATAATTACCTCATCAAAAGGCTGAAATTCAGGCTGAATTTCAGCAGCAGCAGTTGGTTGAGCATTCAATTGCTCTACATATGGCTGCCCTCCATTAAACAAAGGTAGGAGCGAATCAAACATGTCCTGTGAGCATACATTCTATTGTTTTTGCATGAAAGCATGGGCTGAATTGAGTTTTCGATAAAAACAACATCTCTACTTACCAAAATCCACTTTGAGAGGCTGGATGGTAGAGTCTATATCCCTTGCTTTTTGAATTGTATCCCACAAATATGCATTTAACTGCCTTATCATTAAGCTTACTGCTCAGGCACAAGAGCATAAGCAACACAACCAAAAACACGCAAATGAGCCACATAAGGCTTCTTGCTATGCCAAGCTTACATAGTTTGCGCACATAGTTGCCTCTAGGCTCTAACCAAAGACCATGAGGTAAATCTTGGGCTTTCACCATACATCTTGCCATCTCCATGAGAGACCTATTCTTCCTTTCAGCCGCCACACCATTTTGCTGAGGTGTGTATGGCACTGTACATTGATGCCTTATGCCTTTTTCAGCCATATATGCATGAAATTCCTTGGACATATACCCCCCTCCTTGATCTGAACGAAGGGTGCCAACTTTACATTCACATGCATTTTCAGCCATGTATACAAAGTACTTAAAGCATGTAAAAACCTCTGACTTCTACTTTAATGGATACACCCAGCTATATCTGGAGTAATCATCAATAAAAGTGACAAAGTAGAGATATCCCAATAGATGGTGTCCTCATAGGACCATATACATCACTATGTATAAGCTGTAATTTCTTAATAGCTCTTACAAATCCATCCTTTGGAAAAGATGCCCGATGCATTTTACCAAGAATACACCCCTCACATACATGTCGAGCAGGGGTCTCAAGAGTTGGCGACTCAGAGACCATATCATGCCTTTGAAGGCGTAACAAACTGCCATAATTCAGATGGCCAAATCGTGCAAGTCATAATTCCACATCATTCATAGCACGAGTCGTAGAGACTGAGCAAGCATCATGCTGCAACTTCTCAAATACATCCATTCTTGTATAGGCCATGAAACAAGGTACTTGAGGCAATGATAGAATAACCATCATTTCTATCATGAAGCGTACATCTATCATCCACAAATTTCACCATCAAGCCTGACCAGTGAAGCACAACTCTACCCCCTCCTTTGAGAGGATATGAGGAACCATTTGAACATGTGATGATTCCTGCACTTGGGATAGATTTCAGAGATGAGAACAATTTTTTTTGTGAAGTAATGTGCTTACTAGCACCACTGTCAAAGCACCAAGCATCTGATTCTACCACTGACATGTATACATCATGAACAGAAGAGTCATAACTGCAATGTACAGTCCATGCCCAATCATCTTGAGGAAAACTTATAGATTCCTTCTTCTCCATACTTGGTGCAGATGCATCAGCCCCCACAGCTATGCCCGATTCTTTGTTTTTCTCCTTCTCTAACTTTTTCTTGCACTCATTTATGTAGTGCCCTAGTTTCTTGCAATAGTGACACTTGCCCTTCTTTTTAGGCTTATCACCTTCTTTCTCTACATCCTTACATGAGGATTCTGATTTTGGCTTATAGCCACCATGCAAAGAAGCTTTACCCTTGCCTTTTTGACTGGCAACAAAAGCTTGGTCACCAACTCGCATAATAGATCTGTTTTGCCTAGACTGCTCTTCTTGCAAGAGTACTGAAACCAGCTCATCAAATGTAAGGGCATTTGGATTTCCCTTCATAAGGGTAGAGGCAAAACTCTGATAAGAATTCAGCAATGCATTGAGAACTGTGGGCACCAATGTACTATCAGGATATATCTCATCCACACTAGCGGCGAGCTGCTCCTTAAAATCTTTGATCTTGGTCAAAAAGCTATCCGTTGAGTCTCTCTCATTCATGTGCTCAGCAAATGTTTGCGTAGATATGCAACACGTGCTTCATTGCGTACCTGGTATAATGTAACAAGTGCATCCCATGCATATTTTAAAGTCTTACATGACCGAATATGAGGAATAAGTGCAAGCAATACATGTGCCTATGCATCTCTTCCATCCCATCTCGTTTGAGCAACAGTGGGAGGTACTGGTGGTGCATGTGAAGGAGCCACATCTGTATTAGATTCAACTTCAAATATACCTGCAACACCTGGTTGCACTGGTAATTGTGAAACAGGACATGTTTCACTACCACTAACCACATTCCAAAGGCCTTTAGCAACCAATACATGCCTCATCATATAGGACCACAATGGGTAGTTAGTCTTATCAAGTTTATTCTCAACAGACATGTTGAATACATTGCTACTACCAACCATGACTATCTATCAAATGTAAAATCTTTCAACACACTACAAGTACTCAGTATTCACTGAATGCAACCCTGGATGGCTACTAATTGATTGAATCACCTACAAAGTGTATGAAAAATAACACAAAGTAGAGAATAGAGTGTTACTGAAATTATGATGGTCGATGTTGTTGAAGACACCGTAGATACTGCTACACACCAAACCTTTGTACTGCGTAGCCTAAACACCCAAAATCAAGCAGAACCAATCCAAAGTGACACCTCTACAGAACGTCTGCAGAAACCTTGTGGGTGCCCAAAATATACCCGAATCACGCCATGAACCCCGAAAACATTGTATACTTTGTATACATGACACTACAATATATACCTTCTTCTCCTTAGAGGGTATCTCAATCGGAGACAGAAAAACACGGTCGTGTGAGGAGTGAGACAGACTACTAGATCAAGTGTCACAAGGAAGCTAGCTCTGATATACCAATTATTGAAATTAGGATTAGGATTGCAACACTACACACACACAAGATAGAGAAGCTTACACAAACTCACTAGATTAGAATAACAAATGTGTGCCAGATACAAAAGATAAGTACATATCCCAAAATGAGTAGATAAGAGGGTGTACATACGCACGGAAAAAAAAACCTCCTAGTGAGGGAAAAAGTACCCTGACGGTCCAAGTGTGTTCACACACAGTACTACCATATAATGCTACATTATGCAATACAAATATACAACCTACTACAACTCTTTGGCATTTAGAGATTTCACTAACTTTGTAACAGGATTTGCACTTAAGGAAAAACATGCTAGCTACCATATTGGAAGCATGGGACTCTTTGGCTAGTAGCACCTTATCTACCATATTGGAAGCATGGGACTCTTTGGCTAGTAGCACCTTATCTATCTCAATAACTCCATGATGCATAAGCTTCATGGGACAAACCTCTAAAAATAGATGCACATTCACACACGCTTCTGTAGAGTCTATAATAAGCTCAATAATGATCAACATACATACCTATGATGGTTGACCCTCAATTTGCTACCTAAATTTCGAGCTACTCATACAGAGCTTTGATTTTAATCAAACCTATTTGATGATAAAACAAAAATATGAGAAAAAATTTGTTAACCCATGGCGGACATTGAGACGTATTATGTTTTACGTCATTAATTTAAATATTCTGAGTCATGGGCCGGGCTTGTCGGCACTATATGTTAAGGATAAAGGGATTGGGTGATCGTCGATGAGAGGCGCACCTTGGATATCAGTAGGATAAGGGTTAGGGTCGGCCGGCCATGTATGGGCGCCCAAGTGTGAACGGCCAAGTCACCTATAAGAGTCAAATGTAACCCTAAAATCCTCATTCTCATGTGTTGTGAATACAAGAGTGCTCTTGCCTTATCTCCTTGGTTTCCTTCTCCTGCGTGTGAGAGAGAGAGAGAGAGAGAGAGAGAGAGTGGAAGAGCGATCGAGTGCACTGTGTAGCGGCACGGCGGCGGCGGCGAGGCGGTAGAGCGGCGACGACGGCGGCTCCTCCTTCACGGCTGCGACGCGGGAATCCTTCAAGGCGGCGGTTGAGCGGTGAGTGACACACCCTTTGGCATTCTGTTTGAGCTTCCTTCCCTGGTTGTATGCTTGTAGCCATTCGTGGCTCGCATACGGTGTCTGGCAAGTCCCCAGCTACGACCTGTGCGGCAAAAGCGCACATTTTTGGCGCCGCTGCCGGGGAGTTGCCCTGCACCAAGCTCCAGTTTGTAGCTCGGCTGCTGCGTGAAGTTTAATCTACACTGTAGGAAAGCGACTGTGTGTTTGCTGTTGAGGTGTTTCTGTGGTTTACAATCTCTGTTTCTGCAATTTGTCTTCTGCATTTCTGTTTCTTTTGTTATTTTTCCGCTCCGCGTGTGGACGCACGATCGGTTATATCTGGTTTTCTGCATGTGAGGGGGGTTTCTGAATCCCCACTGTGCTGTGTGCGCGAACTACGCCGCGGCCAAGACTAGAAACCCTAGAAAACTTATCTCAGAAAATAAAAAAACAGAAAATAAAAATTCAAAAAAAAAAAAATAAAAAAAAAATTTTATTTTTAAAGAAAGAACCAAACGTGTGGAGAGGAAAGATTTTCTAATTGGAGAAAAAATTTTGAAAAGAAAGAACCCCAATTGACCCACGACCCACGACCCCCGGCCCCGGCGGCCCCGGCCTCGGTCTCGGTCTCGATCTTTTGATATATATATATAGGAGAGTGAGCCTCCATAGCTTTCTTTCAAGTGAGAGCTTATGGGAAGTCGTGCCCTATATGTAGCCCACTCCCCAAGGAGTAAAGTGAGCATGTGGGATAAAGCCCTCACCCTTTCCTCCACAAGCAAATAGGCTTTTGCCCCTTCCCCCCAAGGGAAACGGACTGTTTTGAGGACTACAGGAGCTCTAGATAGGCGAACACGGTGCTGTAAAGCACACTAGGACCCTTTGAACGATACGCTCGTTTCGAGCTATCACATGCCCTAGTCCAAGTTCGACCGTAAGTAAGGGGGTCAAAAACGGATTAAAAACAACACAAAAACAAGTAAAAACGGGGTGCGAAACACCTAAAAAACCACTTGTGTGAGTTTCAAGGGTAGTTACCAACGCACGTAGGGTACCCACATCACATGCATCTACGCTCTGGTCGGGTGCTGGAGTCCGAGCCACTAGAAAGCGTTTCAGTCTACGCAGGCTCACACCATCCCTCCACGTTGGCATCTTGACCTTCGGCTGGAAACCAAGGGAGTGCAACCCAAGATCCACGAATAGTGGATAGTGACTCGTCCTCTGACTCAGAAGCCATGGAAGGACACCCTACCAAGAACCCTGAGGAGATAAGCCAAAACATGCCAGTGTGGGCCCCACAACCCGGATCTAGCATGTTTAGTCGTCTAATAGAGACCTTTAGTAGAGCTACACGCTCTGAGCATGCGACAAGCGAAGTAAATGAGGAAGGAGGGGTAGTAGATTCGCCATTCACATCTTATGTGGACCCTACCTTCCCAAAGAGTGTCCATGTGGATATTCTACCCACTTCGTTTAATGAGGGCCCTACTGAGCTACCACCTTCCGATACTCTTCCTAAAGTAGAGGTCCCTAGAAGCCAATCCATAAGAAGTGACATTGCGTCCACTTCAAGAGAACCGTTTGGCACACCAAGTCTAGATGGGATATTTCTCAATGAAAATTGGGAATATGATCTACACACAGAGACTCTAACGGACCTATACACGGGTTACACATACCATGTAGGTTGGTTAGAAGTCCTACGATCTACATCTAGCGCCACTAATCTAGAAGAGCAACAGCAAATGATATGTGATGTTATTCATAGAATTATCCAAATTGAGAGGCAAAATAGGGGAGTGGACCTAGTTTCCACTGGCCCTATGAGGTTTTTGGATACGGGCAAGGCCAAACAACCAACCCTATCACAATTGGTGAGTCCCATAGACCCTTCATATGTTGTTTCGCCTGGAGTCTCAATGCAGGTTGAGCCCACGAGTAGTAACTTTAGCTTTCCAACCTTGGCTCAACTTTCCATTAGGGAATCCGCAATGCCTACCCCAATGATGAGCATAGCTGAAAGTGCACCTGTTACCGCTGTAGTTAGTACGACACCGCTACCTAGTGGAACAGTACCTACAACAGTGCGTGCCAGTGCCTATCGACCCTATGTACCTATCGCTACTCATGCTCAGGTAGCTCCTACGCCTCTTAGTATGCCAATGGCGTATGCTCCATGACCGCCTTATCACCACCCTTATCCAAGAGGAGCTAGGCCTAGCCACATATCATATCCTACATCATTTGCCAACCTACTCAGACCAACGCCAACTCCTATCAGCCAGGCTATCCCAGAAGTGCCTCCACCAGTTATGCCTGCTCACCTAGGTGATCTCGCAGCGTTTGCTCAGATGATCGGACGATCCATTGCGGAAAACATGCGGGGCATGCCTGAGAGAGAACCTAGAAGCAAGGCAGTACAAGTGGCTAAGCTCACTCAAAACTTCAGTGGTAACGAGGATGTTAGGAAGCACATTGAAGTCTTTGAACACGTGTGTGATTCCTTGGAAGAGCACAATGAGTTGCATAAGTGTAAAGCCTTAGGCTTAACCTTGAGTGGGAAGGCCGGAGATTGGTATCGAACCTTAAGGGTTGAAGAGCGCACTCACTACCCCACTCTCAAGAGATTGTTCTTGAAAGAATACATACGTGAGGGTGTGCTTTGGGGGAGTAGCATCTCAACTCCAAAAGCTGAACGCGAGGAAGGGGAGTCAGTGAGAGACTTTATAAGTCGATTGAAGCATCTAAATTCTCGCTGCACTCCCGACGAACGCTTCAATAACAACCAACTCCTCGATAGATTCATCCGAGGATTGCGCCACGAGGACATTTACAATGGCCTAGTCATTAGAGGTCTTACAACGTGGGAAGCAGTCATCACTGCCAATGCAATCCAGTTAGAAGACAACTTGATGATTGCAGGTAAAAAGGTGTCTTCGGAAACAAAATCCGTTAGTTCGCAAGTATCTGGGCATGAGCCAATGACGGTAAAACCTATTGCCAAGGAGCCCAAGATATCTGAAATGTCTGTGACCTTACTAAGGCTCTCCAAGAATACTTTAGGGGTAATTGAGCTCCTCAGAATAGCCATATGTACCCAAGGAGAGAGCAACAATGGTGTTCGGTGTGCTTAGGACCACATAGCACGAGTGAATGTCCCACATTCAGAGTCAGATTCAATGGGAATTGCAATGCATGTGGTAAGTATGGCCATCAATCTAAAGATTGCCTAACACTTAAGCGAATGTTGGCAAACCAGGCACCACTAGCTTGGTCAAACACACCTCAAGTACCCGCGCTAATGCCTGCACAACCTATCGAGCAACCGTCACAGCATATAGTTCCAAGGAATCCGAATGTAGTCCAGTCTGTGCCATTACCACCGCCAGTGCTAGGACCACAACCTCCACACCAAGGATTACCCCAATAAACCAGATGGGTTGTGAGTCACATAGTGCGTGTGGGGATTATGAAGAGGAGATAGACCCCACTGCTCCATATGGGATTGATACGTTTGAAATGATTCCCCAGTACTACATGGAGGATCATTTCGGGCAAGTCAAGCCTGTATATCAAGCGGCTGCTCTCGCCACAAGAGGGCAAAACCTTAATACCTTGGCAAGGAGACCACCTCTTCAATGCTACGAGTGTGGTGGACCGCATCGTGTAGCGGAGTGCCCTAATAGGCTACAGAAGATCGCTACTCAGATGCAACCAAATCAAGGGAGCACATCGGGAATGCCGGTACTTACATGTAATCGTTGTGGGATAGATCATTTGATTGCTCAATGTCCACATAATCCTAATGCACCCAAGATTACGCCATTGAATTTGGTTGAGGTCACCAACCAAGCACGAGGAACCACACCCGTTGTACCCGCGAATGTAGTTACACGGTCAATGCTTCAAAATCAAAACTACATTCTTGAAGAGAGGGATACTGCATCAATCGCTCAGGCAAAGAAAAAGAAAACACGACGAAAGAGATCGCTTAATGCCACGAGCTCCAAACCCAGTTCAAAGACTAACATAGGGACAGGAGACGACCCCATGTATATGAATGATCCTGAAGATGATTCTGATTCAATAGAAACCATGGGGACCAAAGCCACTACCTTAAGGGAGGAACCCACTCGGGAGCTCAATGAAGGAGAATCAAGCGAGTACCTAAATAAGGGAAAACAAAAGGAAACTTCCTCGGCCCCACAACCAAGTCAGTTAATGCCCTCTCGACCACCCAAACTGACTGAGACTCCCCAAGACAAGCCACGTGGGCCAAAAACCCTCAAGAAAAAGATTGGAACTTACCCGAACCCAGTTGAGGAGATTGAACAAGTGCAACACTTAAGGGGTTTGGTGGAAGAAACACAAAGAGAACTGGAGCCAAACCCGAGAAAAATCAAAATTCCAGACACAGTGTTTCCTACGCAAGTTCAGCCTCACCGGAACCATAAACCGTTAGCTATACCGTGTATCATTCGGGAAGAAAGTGAGGGTAGGACATCCGGAAGTGGGCAAACACCCTTCTTGCTGGAAAGAATGTTTAGTGAGGGAATGCCTGACCCCATTGAAGAGGAAGTGATTCCATCTTCACCAGTCCCTAGTCAAGGGGCGATGTCTCGAAAAGTACCGTTGAATGTGTCCAAGCTAATGGATTTCATGTCCTCCGAGATCAGAACCACGATCATATCCAAATTATACGGAGATCCTGAGCTATTCTTAGCTCTTCGGGCATTTCTCAATGGAGAACTAAAGGCGGGGCTACCACAATTTGCAAATATAGATAGACCCGACACGCTTCAAGATGAAGGGGAACATTGGGATCTACAACCCAACCTAGATGAAGATTCGGTTGTTGAAATACCTGTGAATAAGTTGGGTCAGTACTTTGAAGGGGACGAATCTAATGCCACCCTCCCCATTACTACCAACAAGGGATTAACTCTAAAGGGAATCCTTGATGGTGGTGCTGGAGTGAGCATTGTGACTAAAAACTGTTGGGAATCCATGGGAAGACCTCACCTCGAAGTCACAAACATAGTGGTTAAGATGGCAAACGGAACCATAGCTAAACCTATTGGAATGTTAAGAGATCTTAAGATCAAGGTCCTGGGATACAAGGTAAAACATACCTTCATTGTAATGGATTTCTCCAAGCATCCTATGTCATATCAAATGATCTTAGGACGTCCTTTCATGAGGGAAGCACAAATGGTACATGACTGGTCGAAAAACCATGTCTACCTACAATTCCAGGACTCTGTCATTCGAGTTGATCTTGAGAATGGTTGTGCACATCCTTTAGGAAGTAAGGTTATCATTGATAATCGATCGGATACTACTATTCACTCCGCCCCATTAAGGTATTGCTATACATGCAAAAAAGAGACTGATGATGGGAAAGATTCTCCTTACATGGATGTCCTACCGGGTATGACTGAGTCGGATAACGTGGATTGGGTACAGCTAGCGGCAACCATAGACACATGGGGAAATAGAGGCACAAGTTGGGTAACACCTGACGGGCAAGATAAGCCACCGTTAGTGCCAATAAACATGATAGGTGTTATGCACTTGACTCCTGATGGCGAGAACGTGGCAAACTCCACCGACACTGAAAGTAGCGAAGACTCTGACCAATACAACTCTGAGTATGAATCTCAAGAAGAAACTGAGACCCTGAGCCTGATGAGGAAAATGAATCAAATATTCACCCAAATGTGGAAGCAAGGTGCTCAAGGCCTAGGACAGTGGCCTCCTGCAGTTCATCCGAAAGTGAAGATCGACCAAGTGAGTCCGAATCGGATAGAAACAAAAATCAAAAACTTGGTAAGAAGAAAACGAGACATAAGCGCCAATGCTATCGAGCTAATGTACGAACTGCAATAAATAAGGAGAGATCCACTGCAGAATGGCTTAGTTATGTAGGAGCCATTGACGCTCATCGGAAGATAGCGGATAATTGGGGACAATACCTCCAAAGTGTCATGTGGTGTATTCCGCAACCTCATGATGTTGCCCAATTAGAAATCGAAGAGAAGCCAAAACTAAGTCGTACTGCAAGAAGGCGACAAAACCAAGAGTTGGCTCAGCAGCAAAAGGAAGCGGAATTGAAAGAAAAAATCCTGGCACAACAAGAACCAGTAGACTTACACCCCGTCCCCGAGCATTTCAAATCATTCACCACAGGGGAACGTAAAGTAGTCTACACAAAAGCCCAACGAACGCCTACCAATGGGAGTAGCGGTGTCTACGATGGCCCTGCGGTAGTTAAGGAGATAGACTTAGCAGATCCGGGTGAGGAGTCTAAACCAGTTTTTATTGCTCAAGACCTCACCAAGGTGGAAGAAGCTGCACTTACGAAGCTTCTTAAAGAATTCAAGGACATATTTGCCTGGACATATCATGATATGAAGGGTGTTCCACCCTCGGTGGTGCAACACACGATTCCAATGATTAGCACTGCTAAACCAGTCCAGCAACGTCCCTACCCAATGAATCCTAAGTACGCAAAGATTGTACAAGAGGAAATTGAAAAGTTGGTAAAATGTGGATTCATATACCCAATTGAGCACTCAGAATGGGTTTCTCCGATAGTCATCGTGCCAAAGAAGAATGAGAAACTCAGAGTGTGCGTTGATCTCAAAAAGGTTAATGCAGCCACCAGAAGGGATCATTACCCCTTGCCATATTCTGAACATGTGCTTGAAAGAGTGGCAGGCAAGGAGGCATATAGCTTTTTAGATGGGTACTCGGGTTACAATCAGATCACAATTGCAGCCGAGGACCAAGCTAAAACAGCATTTATCACGGAGTTTGGAGTGTTTGCTTTTCGCGTCATGGCTTTTGGCTTGACCAATGCACCTGCAACATTCCAACGATTAATAAACACGGCCTTTAAGGAATATCTAAGGGACTTCTGTGAAGCTTTCTTAGATGATCTTTGTGTTCATTCCTCTTGGGATGAGCACTTGATGTGTTTACGAAAAATATTTGAAAGGTGTAGATTATATCGCATCTCCTTGAATCCTTTCAAATGCCAATTCTGGGTTAAACACGGAGTTATCTTAGGACATATAGTGTCCAAAAATGGGATTTCCACCGACAAGAGTAAAATCAAGGTCATTCTGAAACTGCCACCACCCACCAACTACAAGGGAGTCCAACGCTTTATGGGCCACGTTGGTTATTATCGAAGGTTTATTCTCTTCTTCGCCGAGATAGCTCGACCATTGTATAAACTTCTCATCGAGTTTATTTGGACCGAAGAATGTGACCGTGCCTATGAGCTATTAAAGAAGGCCTTGGCGAGTGCTCCAATCTTGAGAATGCCTAACTGGGATTTACTCTTCCATGTGCATATTGATGCATCAAATTTTGCTATTGGGTGTGTGTTAACTCAACCTGGAGAACACAAGCTAGACTACCCCATTAGCTTTGCCAGTCGCCAGTTGAACGATGCTAAGATGAACTACACCACTACGGAGCGAGAAGGGTTGGCAATGATATATGCAGTAAGGAAATTTCGTTATTACCTTCTTGCCACCAAGTTTGTTTTCTATGTGGATCATCAAGCATTGTTGTATCTGGTAAACAAACCATGCTCCACAGGAAGAATCACACGATGGCTATTGATTCTTCTTGAGTTTGATTTCACTGTTGTTGTGAGACCTGGCAAAAAACATATTATGGCTGATCATTTGTCTCGCATACCTAATGGTGAAGCTCCTACAGGGGTTGATGATGACTTACTGGACACTTCCCTGTTCATGGTGGAGACAATGCCTGAATGGAGTGAGAAGATTGTTAACTTTTTGGTTAATGGCTTTCCACCCAAGGAGCTTCGTAAAGATCTAGCTCGAAAGCTGATCAAAGAATGCGAACCCTATTGCCTGATAGCTGGGACTCTTTATAAAAGAGGAAAGGATGACGTTCTTAGGCGTTGTGCCCGAGAGGATGAGTATCTATACATTTTACAAGAGGCACATATGGGCGTAGCCGGTGGTCACTTCTCAGGAGACTTAACTGCGCGAAAGATCTTACAATCAGGGTATTGGTGGCCCACTATGTTCCAAGATGCATCACTCTTTGTGAAGGGTTGCGATGAATGCCAACGATACAAGAAACCCTAGAGGAAAGATCAGATGCCCCTACATCCAATCAAAGTAAACCAACCATTTGAAAAGTGGGGTTTAGACTTTGTAGGTCCAATAAGTCCAGCGGCCCGAAACACACAATCTCGCTATATTATTGTGGCCACTGACTATATGACCAAATGGGCTGAAGCGAAAGCGACACGTAAGGTAGATGCGAGGACAACAGCCAAGTTCCTCTTCGAAAATATAATCACACGATTCGGTTGTCCTTTGGAACTTGTGAGCGACAATGGTACGCATTTTATAAATGAAGTGATTAAGGAGCTCACAACAAATTTCATGATATCCCATCATAAATCTACTCCTTACTATCTGCAAGCGAATGGCCAAGCTGAGAGTACCAACAAGACTTTAATCTCTATTTTGACAAAGACAGTTGAAGCTCATCGCACGGATTGGGATCTAAAGCTTACGACAGCTTTATGGGCCTATCGTACTGCGTACAAAGTGGCTATTAATTGCACACCATTTAAAATGGTATATGGCCAAGAAGCAGTCATGCCATGGAAATTTGTCATTCCTAGTCTTCGTGTTGCTACTCAAGAGGGATGGGATGGTAATCCCTTAGCAGAGCGTCTGTATATCCTTGAGCGGCTAAACGAAGAAAGACAATTGGCTGTATACAATGCCCTTGTGGAGAAGGATAGAAGGAAAAAATGGTTTGATCGCCACCTAAAGGACAAGGACATCAAGGTTGGGGATAAAGTCCTGATGTATGGAGTGCGAAACGAAAAGAAAAAGCTCAAATATGCTGGTAAGGGACCGTATAGAGTATGTGAAATTACCCCACAAGGTACCATCAGAGTGGAGACTCTCGACGGAGTTGAAACCATTGGATTCCTTAATGGGAGTAAATTCAAACGATACTATGACCCCCTGAGCCAAGAGGAGTTACATGCAATCCATCAAAAGAAGGCAGCTAAAGAACAGGCTGAGCTTAAAAAGATACAAGCAAGAGTCGAAGCTAAAGAACGTCAACAGCGTGCTAGGAGACAACGAGAAGCCAACTTGGGAATTACGCAAGTATTTTTCGAGGAAGCAGAGGAGGATGCACTGGAATCTGACCCACCTCTAAGATACCCAATTGAGTTACAGAGTCCTTACGGGGAGGTGCTGTATAATGCATTATTGGATACAGGAGCTCAACACAATTTGCTATCATATGGCGTGTGGTGTCAATTGGGAAAACCACCTTTATCCAAGAGCTCTATCCAAGTTCAAGGAATCAATAAGAAGAAAACCCCTGTCTCAGGAATTCTGCACACTCCGGTTGCTTATGACAAGGGAACCATAATTCAAAGCTTTTTGGTTATGCCTGCTGGTACCATGGAAGGGACTGTAAACTTAGGGCGCAAATGGATGATGGCCACCAAATGCAATATCGATTGGGCAACCAGACGAGTCACGACGCAAGAACCAACACTAGGTCTGACCGCTCAAAATCTCGCTCCTAAGCCATCCACTCTGGACAAAATGATGGATAACGAAATATCACCAAGTCCAGTGGCAAAACCATCTTTGATTGTTTGCCACCCCTCTAACGCTTCAACACCAAGAGTGGAAACAGGCAAGGTGGTTCCTAAAGCTTCGCTTACTATGCCAAAGAGTACATACAAATGGGTCCCCAAAGCTTCGTTAACAGCTACTTTCCCTGCTCAATCTCGTTCAGCCACTAAGAAGTCTCGTAAAAGGAAAGCAGCTACCCATCCGAGAAAGGGCAATGTAACATCACGATGGATCCCTAAAAATTTATTAGTAGCCCAAGGGTACTACGAGGGGAATGACCAGATTTGGGTCCCTAAACATAAGTTGAATCCCTCTACATCACCTATAAAACCTTGCAAACCAATTGTTGCCACCCCAATGACAATTCAAGACCGTGGTAAGGGAAAGGTAATAGAGTGCTCCACACCACTTCTTCCAGAGTTAGTTTGGATTCCCAAACGATATCGATCATTACCACCTAGCTCAGGAAGGGGGGAGCCACATGAAGCTTCTAGCTCCTCATGCCAGGCACACACTCATATAGAAGTTTCTACATGCTCTGCACCTACTCTTGTCAACACCCAACAAAAAACCGATGAGTCTACATCTCCCCTTGTAATAGTATCGTCGGAAACCATTTCCTCCATTCGTCAATGGGAGCGTACACTACCATCTTTGCAATTGGATGTGGCCACAAGGGTCATAAAAAGCTATCTGCCCACATCACAACCTATGACCCGCTGGACAAATTGGTTCCAAGAGGCTGCAACATCATTGCAAATAATATGATCTACCCAAGGAAAGGGGGAGCATGTACTCACGCTCGAAATTCTATTGCTTCCTCCTTAACCTTCTCCCCTGGCCATGTAATTGCCAAATTCAAGGGGATGTATATATATAGCTTCATACATTTTTTTTAAAAAAAAAAACAAAGAAAAGAAAAACAAAAAATAGTAAAAAGAGCAAGAGCACAAAAACAAGAGAAAAATTCGTATCCAATCAAGAACTAGATTGACCTGTCATAAACCTACTGATGCTATATCTGTGTTTGCAGATATGGCAGATGCACGATCATCATACACTTCATCCACTCCTACCTTTGATGAGAGGTATCATCTGTACCTTTCTCAGATATTCCACATGTGCTATCCTGTAATTGAAACTGAATGGGATCATATAGATGTACTAGCCAGAGAGGAAAATGTTGAGGAATTAGAATGGCTAATTCGCCTATTGACCATGACTGACCCCTACTCTGTAGAGGACATATCCCCGATAGCCCAATGCTTTCCTTTTCCACAAGATGACTATCCTCGCATTGTTACATTTTTGATGAGTTTATGTGGATGGGAAAATGAAAAGGAAATATCTGACAATGATGAATGGACGGATGAAACTCATGGCACTACTGAGGTTGACTTTATTTGTTTGGATGATGCGGATAGAGGCTTAGCCTTAGGGCTAGAGCCAGGACTCTACAACATCCTCTTACCGTATCCTCAGTAGTAGTGTGGTGACTGGTAGGTAGGTTAGCGTTTCCAAGTTTTTTCTAGTTTAGATTCCTTAAACAAGTCTTGAAATTTTCACACTGATGTGCCTCTCGAGGTATAGTGCTTGTGAGTTGATTGTACAGGTTAAAAAGTTTGAGGTGGGTTTGCTTCCAAGTCCTGAGACTGCCGCAACGTTCATCAAAATATATCTACATCAAATTGCAAGCTGTCTCGTCAATCAAGGAGATCTCCAATTTCAGGTGTAATTCTTCCATACCCACTCTCTTTCTTTTTTACTATTCAATCAATTGCATAAACTATAATGCATGACCACATGGAAATTGTCAATGTACTACTTAGTTTTTGAAGTTGCTTGCATGTAGTGTAAATCATTAATGAGCTTAACTTTATTGGAAATATTCCTAGGCAGCATGACGTCTTTAGTTAACCTTGGAATACGATTGTCTTAGGTCTAGGGTCAAACCATCTTAATGTTTGACACCTGGCCATGTGTGTGTTGACCTCTAGGACATAGCTATTACCCCTTTGTCGAAAGGATGCAAGACAAATTATAGTTCAAGAGCGAAGATCAAAAGAAATAGATTATTTTTTTTTAAAAAAAAGCCTACAATAAATGGCAATACAAGTCTATGATGTGCTTTAATGTTGGCCTATCGCCTTATTGATACTTGGTAGGCGAGGAGTATTCTACTCCAGACCGATGCCTTGGTTGGTACGGGGTAGCCTTGCCTAAAGTGAGCTAATAGATTCCTGGATAATGCCTTGTGTTAAACATGGTACCAGGATCGATGTTAGTTTTGTCTTAGGAAGGTCGCCATTGTGTGTAAAAATTGTCACGTGCAAAAAAAAAAAGGAAAAAAGAGAGGCAAAAAGCTCCTGTAACTCTGATGTTTCTTGTGTCCCTAGGCTTGTGGTATTAACTTGTTCTTAGAGTAGACACAGTGTGGTCATCTGTTTATTTATTAAGCTTGGTTATTTTCCTTGACTTAGGCCAGTTATAAACCTTGATTAACCTTTGACACCTTGCTTACTCTTGATTTACTTTCAATAATTTTAAACTCCTGTTAATTTGCTACACTAGCTCATTCATGTGACCCTTAAACTAAGTTCTCATACAACATCCATTGTGGTCTAACATGCTTGAATTTATACACTTTATATCTTTTGAATTCAGCACACTTTCACTCTACTTCCTTGTTTTGCAGACGGTCTACCACAACAACCCTCTCGAGCTTACCATACCATAGCTTCCGAGGACGGAATCTACATCAGGAAGGGGGGCATGTTAACCCATGTGGCGGACATTGAGACGTATTATGTTTTACGTCATTAATTTAAATATTCTGAGTCATGGGCCGGGCTTGTCGGCACTATATGTTAAGGATAAAGGGATTGGGTGATCGTCGATGAGAGGCGCACCTTGGATATCAGTAGGATAAGGGTTAGGGTCGGCCGGCCATGTATGGGCGCCCAAGTGTGAACGGCCAAGTCACCTATAAGAGTCAAATGTAACCCTAAAATCCTCATTCTCATGTGTTGTGAATACAAGAGTGCTCTTGCCTTATCTCCTTGGTTTCCTTCTCCTGCGTGTGTGAGAGAGAGAGAGAGAGAGAGAGAGTGGAAGAGCGATCGAGTGCACTGTGTAGCGGCACGGCGGCGGCGGCGAGGCGGTAGAGCGGCGACGACGGCGGCTCCTCCTTCACGGCTGCGACGCGGGAATCCTTCAAGGCGGCGGTTGAGCGGTGAGTGACACACCCTTTGGCATTCTGTTTGAGCTTCCTTCCCTGGTTGTATGCTTGTAGCCATTCGTGGCTCGCATACGGTGTCTGGCAAGTCCCCAGCTACGACCTGTGCGGCAAAAGCGCACAAAATTCCATTGTTTTAAATTCGTTACAAAAAGAGAAAGAAAGAAAGACTGTGATATTAACATCTAGAGAAGGCCAAAATGGCCTATGAGACAAATACATAATTGCAGAACATCAGTCTTGAGCTGAATCTATGTCCTGAAAAGAAAAGCATGCATTAAAAACATCCTACTCATTAATATACTAGTAAATCTACAATGTCAAGTTTTAATTATAATCACTTTTGCTAAAAATCACATGGTAATGGTTTTTTCTTGGGTTTTGGCTTGCCTTAGGTGGCTTAAGGCATAAAACACGTAATAATAAGGCAAAGGATTACAAACAAGAAAATAAACTCATGCTAGGATGAAAACTATGTTAAAAGCAATGAAAAAAGAGGAGGAGGAGGGAAGAAGTAACAATGGATTTTCGTAATGATTGCCTTAGGTGGGGTAAAAGAGTAAAACACATAATCATGCTAGGATGAAAACTATGTTGAAAATTTTGAAAGATGTAGCACAGGGAGGAGGGAGGAAGTGATAATGGGATGGAGACTAATGAGGAAGAAGCTAGGGAGACATGATTTTCTAGAAACACCTTCCTAGGCTAAGTGGTAATTAAAAAAATTTGTATAAGTCACAACCATCCATGCTACACTCATTTTACAAGGTGTACACTTGATAAAGGGGGCAACAAAAAAAGGCCACAGTAATGCTGACAATTTCCCTCTCAAATTATTCATCAACACTCCAAGGTTTGAAAGCTTTAGCTCCTAAAGTATAACATATCTAATCCCAACGTTGTATTTTTCTAAGGTGTTGCAACATCATTTGTAAAAAACACATGAATATTTAGTGGCTCTCCTACATTGCCCCAATGAGAAAACATGACGAGGTTATTGGGTTTTACTAATTCTTTTTTTTAATCATCAAATTTATATTCTTGCAAGCTTTAGGAGAATGCTAGAGAAGCCTAGTTTCAAACATTTTTGGTGAGTAGCTCTTGAAATTTGGGAAGGTGTCCCTACCCTATATTTATTGAGATA
Organism: Cibotium barometz; assembly: GCF_041138505.1. Taxonomy (NCBI): domain Eukaryota; kingdom Viridiplantae; phylum Streptophyta; class Polypodiopsida; order Cyatheales; family Cibotiaceae; genus Cibotium; species Cibotium barometz. The sequence continues at coordinate 9,033,094 of NC_141104.1, read as the reverse complement.
GTAGAAAAACCTTGCACCCAACTACCCTATATTTATGGCAACCATAGAAAAGCCTTACATTCACTTGGGAGGTCCACTTCAACCCTTTTCATAAAGAAGAAGAAATTCTAATTTAGCAAACCAAGCCTTGTGGACTAAGAGAAAACACCCCCTCACAACACATAGATGATAAACCTAGAGGTTGCACCCAACCACCCTATATTTATTGCAACCATAGAAAAGTCTTACATTCTCTTGGGAGGTCCACTTCAACCCTTTTCACATAAAGAAGAAGAAATTCAAATTTAGCAAACCAAGCCTTGTGGAGTAAGAGAAAACACCCCCTCACAACACAAAGATGATAGACCTAGAGGTTGTGCAGACGCTAGCACTGATTGAGGCAGAGGCCATCACATTAGTGGCTTGGTATTACGCGAGGGGTTTAAAAAACTAGCCATTTGACTGGATCAAGGCCACTAGTGACCTAGCCACCATTGGCTCGAGTGGCATGCATCCTACCAACAAGGAACACCAAAAAGATGAAGAGCTAGATAAAAATGGAGAAGACAGAATTTTTATATATTTACATTCGAGGTAATTTTTACTCCAAAGGCAAAATTAAAGTTTTGCCACTTGAAAATGCAGGCCAGGAAGTATGGACATAGAAGCAAAGAGAGAGTGCTTAATCATATATGGGAGTGGTCCTAGCCTTGGATGGCAAGAACATGTGCTCTATGTGGCAACTGCTGCAGACTCACCCATATATACATACACACATATATATATATATGTATATATGCTATGCTTTACAACTCACCGTGGGTTGTGAATGCTGTCAAGTCATGAGCAAGCAAGGCTTGGAGAAAAACTCAATGGCTTGTAGTACATGCACCCACTCATATTGCAGAATGACCATCAGTACAGGAGACGTTCAAGGGAGAATAAAGCTGCCCTCTTCGATGGTTTCCAGAGGAGGTCTCCACAGCCTGGCGCAGCTGCGCGCGAAGATATGCCGTGCGTATGCTGTTTCGAGCTCCGGGCTAACGCTGTGTTTGGCTGAGGAGGGATTAATGGAGATGGTGGACTGCAGCTTCAGTCGAGTCTCGGCCAGAAGCCTGTGCACAAGCTCCTTGGAGAGGGTGACTTGCGTGGTAGTGTCTCCTTGCAGCTTTATCGTCTCCGCATCTGGCTGTGCAGGCGGAAGCGGTGGAAGAGGGCGCATCTGCTTGATGCTTGGGTGCAAGCCTTTGTAGCTTGCTTTTCTGGCAACCGCCGCTTTGGAGACGAGAGCGGCGATATCAGGCTGCGTGAGGGGAGACTCGAACACGTTTCTGGGAAGGAGAAAGTAGATCTGCCCGAGCTCCATGTCGTCGTCGTCTGAGAGGCTCGGGGGGGCGGCAGGGCCACGGCACATGAGGCTGACGTCGTCGGAATGGCAGATGAAGTGGAGAGGGTAGTCGACGGAAAGCTCACCGACTCTCACAGGTCTGTGGAACTCCTCCACGAGGCCATTGCTGTGCACGAGCTTCACGACGTGGGCGGACGGGGGATGCCCTAATCCGCACGACACCAAGTTGCCCATGTTAGGGTATCGTAAGGCGATCTCTGGTGATTGACTGCACAACCAGAGGCCTGTATGCGCACTGATACAAACTGTGTTTATAGATTGAGAGAGAGAGAGAGAGAGAGAGAGACAGAGGGGGGTGGGGAGGAGGAGGCAAGGCGCACTCTTTTGATAATGTCGTGCGCTTCTAGTTCCATAAGGCTTGGGGCTCGAAATGACTCGACAGAATAGTCCTCCATTGACCCGGTCAAATGTCCTGGTCAATAGTCAAGATGCCTCCCTGCCACACCAGGCACAATCGCACACCAATCTTTCTTGCCCCCCCTTGGACTTTACTCATTAGTCATGGTCCATGGCCCATTCGTGCATAAATTATTGTAATTCATGAGTCATGGACCATGGCCCATGCCTCCATAAATTATTGTAACGACTCACTCAATATGGTCTATAGATTAACATGCCCCACACACACTCTCGTTTTTTTTTTGAAAAACCTCCTTGTGACGCACTATAGTCTCTCTCTATCAACATTCCAAACACCTAATCGAAAAAAAAAGCTTGAAAACCTCACTGAGACCTTACGTTTTATTGACTATTTCCTTAATGAAACAGAAAATAATATTTGGATGCCCCAACCAAAAAACATTTTTGTAAACAGATCTAGATAAATATAATTTCCAAATCGGCTAGTGACATTTTGTGCCACATCATGACTAAAATGTCTATTCCTTTCAAGGGTTTGGGAAACTTGGAATTGGATATTTAAAGGTGAAACACAAACTTTATAGGTTAATTGTATATACACTCTCTAGAGCTTTCCCTTGCTATTTCAAGTAATCGTGAATCCAACGTTTGCATTTCTTTAAGCCTAAATGATTTTCAAAGACAATTTTGAAAATTGAAGTTTTTGCACTCTTTTCAACGATCAACTCCAAAAAATTCAAAAATTGGGACTCTTAAAAGGATAAGTAAGGTCTTGCCACTCTTTTTTCAAGGATTGTATGGTTTGAGAAAGAGACATTGCACATTTATCAAAACTAGGAAAACTTCAAATTGAGGTATGAATTATAGAGCCTCTCTCTCTCTCTCTCTCACACACACACACACACACAAGTGTGTGCCTATGCATGCACATACACACGTGAGCACTTGCATGTGCATGCGCACATACACGCATGAGCACTTGCATGTGCATGTGCACATACATAGGTGTGTGCCTATGCATGCATATACACACATAAGCACTTGCATAACATAGATGGGGGTAATTTCCTTTAAACCCTACAAAAACACATATATTCTATAATGTTAAATAAATATTCTCTTTGAATTTGTAACATTACAAATTTTCCATTAAACAAATAACTCATGGTTCTTTTCTAAATTTCAAATCGCATAATCTAGCGTGTATGTGGACCTATAAGGGAATGAGTAGTTGTCCATGTGTCACTGCTATAATATCAACTTCCTTGGAAAAAAGGTAATGGTGCTCAATAAATAAGAATAGATTGTTTCAAGCACAAACTTCATGAGACAAGGACTTACGTGGTCACCAATGCTTGGGAGGTTTGTGTTTTTCTTTGCACACTCAACCAAATCGCTATAGCCTCACCACCACCACCACCACACCCCCAACCCACTAGCTTCATTTTTAAAACTCCTGTGACCTAGAAATTATTTTATAGGAGTCAAAATTAGTTTTCATAGTCATTATAAAGCACATGGGAGAGGGCATTATTGAGTTTGGGTCGTGATCGAAGGGCTCCTTTGAAATTTGGGAGGGTGTCACACTTATGAGTTTGGGTCGTGGTGATCAAAGAGCTCCTTTGAAATTTGGGAGGGTGTCATGGTTATGGCCCGTAATTATTGTCAAACTTGTGGATTGTTGACTTTGCAAATAAGAATTTTTACCACATTTTAATCACAAATCATCCCCTCACATTAGTGCATCATCTCAAGCATAGTCTAGTATTTTCAACTTGGATAGATACACACACACACACACACACACACACACACACACACTATTAACCACATATTGGTTAACACATTCCTATGACAACTATGTCCGCACACTTATCTACTGGGTGCCAGCACTATATATTGTAAATCTCATCATTTGATGAGGGAAACACCCTAAAGGCACTCCCAAGTATTGAGTTTCAAAGGACAGACAAGAGGATCTTGGTCAGTTAGCCAAACCATAGAGAAAAGCCTTGTAACTACCTTTTGGGCGCCTCGAGTCACCTACTCCCAAGCGGCCTAGTGAGAAAAGGCTTGGAACTATAAAAGCCAATTTCTCTTCCTTGTAACTCATTCTCCCATTTGTGCAATAGAAGTGGAGTGTTCTCTCTCTCCCTCTCTCTTACAACTCTAATCTAGCATGTGTGGTGTGCTTAGGGTTAGGGTTTGGGAGTGATTATTGCTACTCACTTGTTCCCTATTGTCTCTCTCTCTCTCTCTCTCTCTCTCTCTCTCTCTCTCTCTCTCTCTCTCTCTCTCTCTCTCTCTCGTGATTAGGCTAGCCAACGCGATCCTCTTCCGTGGATATCCCGCATGATCTCCGCGCGAGAGAACTTGCATCACCCATAGGATTAGAGCAACCATCTCCGTGTGACAACAAGTGCAGGAGGATGGCGGTGACGAGCAGCTACAGTGGAGCTCTTGAGCCTTACTCGAGCTCGGCGGATCGGCAACTCCCCACGGCACGTTAGGGTAGGGTTTCCTTAACATCTTTGGTGCTGCTGCCGGGGAGCGCCAATCAACTATTTGTCTATGCCATCTTTGATTCAAATTCAACAGACCCTCCATAGCCCGGTGCCACGTAAGCTCTTTGGCATGCGGTTTTTTGATTTTTTGATGTTTTTCTTGATTTTTTTAATGTTTTTGTCGAGATTCTTATATAGCTTTATGTTCAAAGTTGGATTACTATTTGTTTGAGTGAAAAAATTTGAGATTGGGATGATTAGAGAGCCAAATCAAGAGGGTTTTTGCTTAAACCTAGATTATTTTTCTTAATTTTTAGCTTAATCCTTTTTCTTTTGCTTAATCCCTCTGTGCATAGGTAGGCTAGCATTACAAGATAGAACACTAATCAAACAAAAACGTGAAAAAATCATAAACCATCTCTTAATTTTTATTAATTATCACTAATCTATTGGTTAGTATGATTAGTGGACTTAAAGAGAGCAAAAAATAAAAAAATAAAGCCTAATTGCTTGTAATTAGACTAGTTGGAGTGGCATTAGTGTTCTAAACACTTGCCTTGACCCAAATCTATGTTTTGTCCACTCCCATCAGGCTTTAATTAGCAAGAATTAGTACTAATTTAGTCTCTTTTGGCTAATTTTTCCTCTTTTGAGTGGGTTAATTTAGAGACCTAATTAGGATCTTTGGATTAGCCTAAACATTGCTAATCCACCTATCAAATCCCCATGCTTAAACTCTTCACCAATTAGGAGTAATTATAGGGCAAAGAAGAGAGTTAAGGAGTGATTAACAATGGGATTAAGTAGATTAATCTTTAATTAAGTTAAAGTATCCACTAATTTAGAGATAGCCTCTAACTTTAGCCCTTTCCCACCTACTTGCATTAATGAGGGGATCTTAGTTGTCCCCCACTCACTTCCTCCAATTTGAAATTCAAATCTCAAATTCAAATTTCAAAAGTTGCCACGGCCATTCCATTCTAAAGTGCCAAGCCGTACCATTCCAAAGTGTCGTGGCTGTACCATTCCAAAGTTGCTACCACGGCTGTTCCATTCCAAAGTGCCATGTGTAAGATTCCTCACCAGCCTCTCAAGATGTCCAGCATCTTCCCCTGTAATCAAATCCCTCTTCAGAAATATAAAAGATCTTATTTCTACCAATTTTGGCCTAGAGAGAGAAAATCTTCTAGAGAGTGGTAATTCAGTTTTTAAATATTTTTGGATAGAAAAATATCTCATCTTATTAAAATAAGTTTCCTTGAAACAGAAGTTCAAAAATATTTTCAGAAGGTGCATTCAAAAACAAATTAATTAAGGTTCCTATGGACCAATAAGATTCATCCAAATGTAGGAAGGAGATAAATAGAAGAATAAAAGAAAAATCCCCCAAAAATGAGTAAATACTCATATAAGATGAAGAGTTGACTAAGGACAAGGTTTATAGTTAAAAAAGAGAGATATTTAGATGAAATGATGCATTTTTGACACCTCAATATGGGGGAATTCCCCTCATGAAGGAGGTGCCTATTTCACATGTAAGGGAGAGTTTTAAACTCCCAAATAATGACATATTTTTATCTCTCCTCTCTCCTGTTTTAACTAGATCCAAAAAGTGGACTAAACTGACCCAAAAATGGTCAAAAATTGACCAAACTGATCTGAAAAATTCTAGAATCACTTGGCTTGGTTAGAAGCTCACTTTTTCCTATAAATAGAAACCTTCCCCTTTGTTGAAGCTTAATAGTGTTTTTGCACTGTTACCCTACTTCTTTCAAGAGCCAGAAAACTATTAATTTACTCATAATTCATTAGTTTTTTTCACCTTCCCTCTTCTAAAGATTGGTGGCCACTCTTGTTTCAAACAAGAGTAGAACCCTCAAACCATCAAGCCAAAGGAAAGCTCTCAAATTCCTTCGTAAGTTGGAGATTCTTCTCTTTTCTATTCATTTTATAGTTTTTTATGATTTTTGTCTTCTCTAAATTGAATATGATGTTATGCCTCATTGAAAAAAGGCATTCCCCTCTCTTCTTTAGTAAATCCAACCATTATTATCCTAGATGAATGATTAATGGATAAAATCAAGTTTTTCATAATGTTTATCTTTGATAAAGTAGAAAAGGTTTACATTAGAATGATTTAAATACTCTTGGTGAACTTCTAATTAATTTTAGAGTGTTAAAAATTGAAAAATGGTTAGCCATACAAAAAAGGTTATGGCAAAATTTTTCTAAAATTGTGAAAAATAAGTTTTACTTTTTTATTCAAAAAGAGTAATTCCCATCGTATATGTATTCTTAAAGTGTTATTTTTCATCCTAGGTATATAAAAATGCATACTAAAAATATTTTATTAAAAAATATTACTTTCTTTAGAATTGCATATTGAAATTTTTATTTTGATTATCAAAGTGTTATTTTCATCATAAATAATTTTTATGCATAAAAGATATTTTTTTATATTAAAAGTGTGATTTTCATCATAAATAATTTTTATGCATAAAAGATATTTTTTATATTAAAAGTGTGATTTTTATCATAAATAATTTTTATGCATAAATGGGTGCATACAAGATTTTTTTTAATATTAAAAGTGTGGTTTTCATCATAAATGATTTTTATGCATAAACATATGCATAAAAGATATTTTTTATATTAAAAGTGTGATTTTCATCATAAATGATTTTTATGCATAAACATATGCATAAAAGATTTTTTTATATTAAAAGTGTGATTTTCATCATAAATGATTTTTATGCATAAAAGATATTTTTTATTATTAAAATAGTGATTTTCATCATAAATGATTTTTATGCATAAAAGATATTTTTTCTATTAAAAGAGTGATTTTCATCATAAATGATTTGAATGCATAAATATATGCATAAAAGATATTTTTTTTATTAAAAGAGTGATTTTCATCATAAATGATTTATAAGCATAAACATATGCATAAAAGATTATTTTTTATATTAAAAGTGTGATTTTCATCATAAATGATTTTTATGCATAAATATATGCATGAAACAAATTCTTTTATATTAAAAAAGTGATTTTCATCATAAATAATTTTTATGCATAAATAGATGCATATAGAATTTTTATACTTAAATAAGGGTTCTCTTTAATCCTTTGTTTGATTTTCGTAAAAATTAGAAAAATGAATAAGTAGATAATCTGTGAGAGAAAATTCTACCGTTTCATATTCACTAAGATGGTAATGAGAAAATTCAAATAAACTATCGAAGTCGGAGATCGAGATAAATGATTATTTTATTCCTCATAGGAATTCATGTTTAGTTTAGAAATCTCTAAGCAAATATTCAATGAACGAAATTTAGAAAAAGAGAAATTGAAATATTACCTTTCAAGAAAGATAGTTTAGGAAGAACCTTTCCAGACCCTAAACTCTGATTCAGACTATTGACCAAGACCTAATTCCTTCGTCAGTTTCAATCAATGACGATGTGCCGAGTTCAGGAAAAATGTACTCAAATCCCCCACCGAATCTGAAACTAAGTTAAGACTTTTGATTTTGATCTGAGGATCAAGTTAACAGAATTTGAGGAATTATGTTTGGAATTCAGACCTGGATCTAGAAGTATTGGGATACGGATTTAAGATTTATTCATGGTATTCAAACAAAATCAAAACTGAAAACTTGCATAGAAACCCTGTTTTCTTAAAGGACTGTCTTATGCCAGAATGCTGGAGGGAGCATTTGGCATATGTGTTTAACTAAGGGAAGTTCGGTTGCACCAGCTGGCGAGGAGTGTTCGAGGGATAGCTCATGCGGCAAAAACCTGCCCAGGTCTTGACCAGCCTGGGTATGGTGAAAAATGGCGTGCTTCCGGTACGATGGGCGAGGGCCGACGAAGCGGTTCCTGAGTGAAGTGCCAAGACACCTAAGGAGGATCCTGGAGGGTTCTGACCAGGCAATGCACAGGCTCGCAGTGCTTAGGACACCCATACGTATGTCGAGGAAGATATATATATGTATGTTGATGAAATGATTATTGTAATCTATTATTGGATCTCGTTGCTAACCAGCTGGTCCCAACGGAGAGTCCAGATTAGTACTGTTTTTGTGAAACAAGGGATTGAATGAAAATTTTGAATTATGAAATCTGTGTTTATATCTGTTTTGTCAATGGATTATTTTTATATTAAAGTTTTAAAGAGAAGTGTGTGCGTATCTATTTTCTAAAGCTAAAGTTAAGAAAGGCATTTCAATTATGGGTGGGTGAGTACTTGTTTGGATCTACCGATTCCAGTGGCAGGGTGGTGGCTAACCCATGGGCCGGATGGGGCTGGAATCAGTGGAGTTTTAATAATCAAACTGAAAAATCTTAGGATTACGCTAGGATTCGAGTAGCTAGTTAATTCCCTGATAAATTTCTCAATTGAGTGGATCAACGGCTGTGCCTGATCTTGATTATGAAAAAAGCATTGAAATTACTCAAATGATCAAATTATATCAGCGATAGTTTCCTTCTATCTGGTTTATTCAGGTGAAGGATAGTATAGAATTGATCTCGTAAAAAAAAAATCGTTAAGAAAATTCAAAAAGGTGGAATTGTCCCCACTTTTCGGGTGGGAAAATTTTCTCGGTTTTGGTTTTCAGAGTGACCACTAGCCTAGTCTCGTACCCGGACATTCGTGGGCAAGGCCCCGAGTGAGAAACCCTGCCCCACGCATGAGGGGGCTGCTTCCGCTCTGTCAGCTACGAGGAGTTCGGTGCATGGAGGGGACAGAGGGATCTCACAGTTGGTATTAGAGCGCTGTTGTAAATTTAAGTAACATTAGTAGAAATTGCCTAGATTTTTAATAGAAATCTGGGAAAGAAATGTTTTTCACTTGTTAATACTATGTGAATGAACTTCAAAAATTGAAAACTTATAAATTGAATTGGAAATTTATAGATGGACACCCCAAACCTATCTAGAATTCTTGGACTCTCTCAGAGTCAGGATATGATAGCTTTTGCATTTGATCACCTCATCAACTCTGCTACGACCCGAATGAGCAGAGTGAGACTCGCTCACCATTTTGAGAATCTTTCCTTTCCTGATCCTCTTGAGCGACGTCGGTATATGTGGTTCTGTGGAGGACGGTGTATTAACATTAGTACCAGTCAGCGTCAGAGGCTCATGCAAAATATTTCCTTGGCCATGATTCTGATAAGACTAGGGCTTGTTCAGCATGTTCTACTCTATGATCATTCACCCAGGAACTTCAGAACTTCATGTCAATTTTTTAGACTTCTTAGCCGCTTTATCTCAAGAAATAGAATTAGAGCACCTCTTTGTGTAATGAATCGTGTGTACCATGGTATGTCTTCTTCACAGTTTCGCTTCTTTATACGATCACGACTGAGGCAATGTTTTTTGAAGAAAAATTCCCTGTTGTATAAGTGATTGTTTACGAACGATCTGATAAAGAAAAATCTGTTATCAGACATATGTCATAGATCTCCAATAAGATCATTGTCTTATTTAAGAGATTGTTTTTCGAACCTCTTAAGTCTTAGGATCTCGTAGATGATATCAAAATAAAAATTTAATAATATATAAATTTTTGGTAGAATCATGAGACGAGAAAACCGTGGCCGTCAGCTAGACCCTCTCTCTGAAGATCACGAGCTTGACCTTGATGTTCGCAAGGCTCTTCATAGGACTCAGCCCAGGACCCTTCAAAGGTGAAGGGGAGAACCTGGGCGAGGCTGTGGAGGAATGGGTGGAAGCCATGGAAGAATATTTTGACGTCACACACTACAATGAGCGGAGCAAAATGGCTCTTGCCCGGCTGAAAATAGTGAAAACAGCCAGGGTAGCATGGAGGAACCACTGTGACACCAACCGTCTGGACAGAAATACTCAGTCCTGGAACGACCTAAAAACCTATCTAAGAAAGAGATTTTGTTCCCCTGGATTTTTGGAAATAAAAATGAACGAATTCTTAGAGCTAAAGCACGAGAGCAAAACCATCGAGGAATATCACCAGGCCTTTGCTCTTCTACTCAAATATTCACCATCTCTAGATGAAGAATAGCGCCAGGTTCATTCGGGAAATGAACGAACCCTTGGACACACTGGTCAAAAATGCCAAGCCAGTGTCCATGGCTGAAGGAGTAAGAATGGCAAAGGATTTTGCCAAAGCCTTTGTAGTAAAGGTCCCACCAAAGCCTGCACCCTCTAACTTTAAAAGATTCCAAGCCGAGGGAAGTACTTCAAACTTTCCACCCCCGAAGAGGTAGCAAGGCCCAAATCAGAATCAGGATGCAGGAAGATTCCAAAGTGAAGGAAGACCCTTCCCCCATAATACTTTCTCAGGAGCCCCACCTCTTTCAAGAAATCAGAGGGATGAACTCAGAAGTGAAAACCGATGTTTTGGATGCCAAGGTTTTGGTCACCAACTGAAAGACTGCCCGACTCCTGCCATGTCAAGGGGACAGGGAAGTCAAGGACCCCGAATTCAGAGACCAACCCCTTCATACTAGTCTAATCAGGGTCCATCTCGCCCAAGCCAGGGAAACCCCAAAAGAACTCCAGCTCAGTCATCTGCCTTTGTCCAGAGTAACCTCAGAACTCCTTCCCAGAACTGGGGCAACCAAAGAGAAAGAGTTCCACCTCAAACTGCAGCAGCCAGAGCAGTCATAATTTCAGATGTAGTAGAAGAGGAAAGAGGGTAGATCTTTGGTGCAATTGAAAACCAAGGACCTAACTATCAGTTCTCAGTCATCCATACTCCAACAGAATATCAAGGTAAGCCTTTTAAGCTTTTGATTGATTCAGGCACTTCTCATTCATTCATTTCCCCTGGATGCTTGCGTAAGCTAGTCTTAGAGCAGAAATCAGGGAAACCTATGCAAGTTGAATTGGCCAATGGGAAGACTCTTTTCACTCACCATGAGATAGATCTTATCCAGTTCAATCTAGATGGTAATGTAACCGACTGTCAGTTCAAAGTCTTACCTCTGGGAGTTTTTTGACGGGATCCTTGGAATGGATTGGCTCCACAAAAATCAAGCTGACATACATTGTCATAATGGAACCATTTCCTTCCATGACCTTCATGGGAACAAAGTTCAAGGAACTGGAGTTTCTGGATCCCCAAACCTTCAGTTAGTAAAAGCTTCTAGGTTGGTGAAAGGACTTAGAAAGAAGCAACAAATTTATGTTGTCTAAATGAACCCAGTAGACTCAAAGCTTAAGGCTAAAGAACCAGAATGGTTAAAGGAATTTGATGATCTAGCAGAGCTAATTGAAATGCCTCCAATCCAGGTAGTAGATCATGTGATTAATTGACCCCCGGAGCTCAGCCACAGTAGCACTGTGCACGTACAAAATGCCAGTTCCTGAAGCCATCGAACTCAAGGAACAGCTTAGACAGCTGTTAGAACAAGGGTTTGTAAGACCCAGTGTTTCACCTTGGGGTACACCAGTTCTCTTTCAGAAAAAGAAAGATGGAACGCTTAGACTCTCTGTGGACTATAGAGGTCTAAATCAGCTGATAGTTAAGAATAAGTATCCTATCCCAAGAATTGATGAGCTTTTGGACAGGCTAAATGGAGCCCAGATCTTCACAAAGATAGAATAAGTATCCTATCCCAAGAATTGATGAGCTTTTGGACAGCCTAAATGGAGCCTAGATCTTCACAAAGATAGATCTCAAATCCGGGTATTACCAGACCAGGATCAATGATCAAGATATACCGAAAACAGCATCAATACTCGCTATGGGCATTATGAATTTACTGTCATGCCGTTCGGATTAACTAATACCCCAGCTACATTCAATCGCCTAATGCAGGACATCCTCAGAGAATACTTGGATGATTTTGTTCTAGTTTTCTTTGATGACATTTTGATTTACTCAAGGAATGCAATTGACCATGAGACTCATGTCCAAAAAGTTCTTGAGATTCTAAGGAAGCACTAACTCTTTGCCAAAAAGAGCAAATGCACTTTCTCTGTCGACCACGTTGAATACTTGGGCTTTCTGGTATCCAAAGATGGAATTTCTCGAGATTCCGCAAAAGTCCAAGCAATCATAGATTGGCCTGAACCAAAGACAGTGAAAGAAGTCAGAGGATTCTTGGGATTGACTGGTTGGTATAGGATTTTTATACCAAAGTATGATCTCATAGCTTCCCCCTGACTAACCTTCTCAAAAAGAATACCCCATTTCAGTGGTCTGCCAGGTGCCAGAGTGCTTCTGATAAACTGAAGACCGTCTTGGTAACCAGTCTCGTTCTGAAGCTGCCAGATTTCTCTCTACCCTTTGAGGTAGTAATAACTGATGTAAGTGGTTTTGCCCTAGGAGGTGCACTCATGCAAGAAGGTCATGCAGTGGCCTATGAATCCCGAAAGCTCAGAATGCATAAGAGGAATTATGCTGTCAGTAGTCTATGCCTTAAAGTTGTGGAGACATTACCTACTGGGAAAAAGATTCACTTTGATGACAGATCACCAGAGCTTAAAGTGGATCTTTACTCAGAAGGACCTCAACATGCGCCAAAGAAGGTGGATGCAGACCCTGCAAGAATTTGATTTTGAAATCAAGTACTGCCCAGGCAAAGAAAATGTGGTAGCAGATGCCCTCAGCAAAAAAGCCTCCTTGCTTGCAATTACTGTAGTATCAAATCCTTTGATTATTGAAGCAAGAGAGAAGATCATGCAGGATAGATTCTTTGGCCCTATTGCTACCCTACTTATGCACAGGAAAGCAAAACTCCACAGGAGTTGAACAGAGTTCAAGGGTACAGCGTGGATGATGGCGTTATGTATTATAATCGCAGGCTATGCATTCCCAATGATGAGGGAACCAAGGGTCAAATTTTGAATGAAGCCCATGACAGCATTACAGCAGGACATCCAGGTTTCATCAAAACCTACATGTCTGTAAAGAAAAGCTTCTTTTGGCCTGGTCTGAAAAAGGATGTACTGAATCATGTACGTCAATGTTTGACATGCCAAAAAGTCAAAGCTGAAAGAGTAAAAATGCTTGGGAAGTTACATCCATTGGACATCCCCCGGATGAAGTGGGAATGTATCAGTATGGATTTTATTACTAGATTACCTTCAGTGCAATCAGGTTACAACTCCATTTTCGTGGTAGTTGATAGACTAACCAAAGTTACTAGATTACCTTCAGTGCAATCAGGTTACAACTCCATTTTCGTGGTAGTTGACAGACTAACCAAAGTTGCCCATCTGATCCCAGTAAAAGAAACCTACACTACAGTGGATATGGCCAGAGTGTTCCTCAAAGAAATCTTCAGATTGCATGGCCTACCCAGGAGAATAGTAAGTGATCGAGATCCCAAGTTTACTTCAAGGTTCTTGACTGCATTTTTCAAAGCAGTGGGAACTTTCTTGGATCTCAGCACAGCTTATCACCCTGAGACCGATGGTCAAACTGAAAGGGTAAACCAAGTAATCGAAGATATACTTCGGTCATGCTGTGGTGGCAGGGAACCCAAGAAGTGGCTAAGCTATCTACACCTAGTCGAGTTTGCCTACAATGCTTCTTATCACACCGAAGTATTTGGATGAGCCCTTTTAAAGCTCTGTATAGACAAGATTGCTTAACTCCACTAACTTGGTCTGACCCATTGATTAGGGTCGAGATGTCCAGACAGATGCTTGACGACATGGAGCAGCAGATGCAGTCAATTCGTAAAGATATTAAAGCTGCCCAAGATCGACAGAAGCAGTATGCAAATAAGAAGAGGATAGACAGAAAATTTGAAGAAGCAGATATGGTCTTCATTAGAGTATGGCCCAAAAGAAGTTCTCTATCTCTTGGGAAGTACAAGAAGCTATCTCCCAGATAATGTGGGCCATATCTGATTATGGACGAGGGCCGACGAAGCGGTCCCTGAGTGAAGTGCCAGGACACCTAAGGAGGATCCTGGAGGGCTCTGACTAGGCAATGCACGGCCTCGCAGTGCTTAGGACACCCATACATATGTCGAGGAAGATATATATATGAATGTTGATGAAATGATTATTGTAATCTATTACTGGATCTCGTTGCTAACCAGCTGGTCCCAACGGAGAGTCCAGATTGGTACTATTTTTGTGAAACAAGGGATTGAATGGAAATTTTGAATTGTGAAATTTGTGATCATATCTGTTTTGTCAATGGATTATTTTTATATTAAAGTTTTAAAGAGGAGTGTGTGCATATCTATTTTCTAAAGCTAAAGTTAAGAAAGGCATTTCAATTATGGGTGGGTGAGTACTTGTTTGGATCTACTGATTCCAGTGGGCAGGGTGGTGGCTAACCCATGGGCCGGATGGGGTTAAGTTGAAATCAGTGGAGTTTTAATAGGATTACGCTAGGATTTGAGTAGCTAGTTAATTCCCTGATAAATTTCTCAATTGAGTGGATCAACGACTGTGCCTGATCTTGATTAGGAAAAAAGCGTTGAAATTACTCAAATGATCAAATTATATCAGCGAGAGTTTCCTTCTATCTGGTTTATCAGGTGAAGAATAGTTTAGAATTGATCTCGTAAAAAAATCGTTAAGAAAATTCAAAAAGTTGGAATCGTCCCCGCTTTCCGGGCATGGGAAATTTTCCCGGTTTTGGTTTTTGAAGTGACCACTAGCTTAGTCTCGTGCCCGGACATTCGTGGGCGAGACCCCGAGTGAGAAACCCTGCCCCATGCATTAGGGGGCTACTTCCGCTGGCTGTTAGCTACCGGGAGTCCGGTGCGCGGAGGGGGCAGAGGGATCTCACACCGTGGCCATTCCATTCCCAAGTGATGTGGCCATTCCATTCCCAAGTGCCGTGGCCATTCCATCCCAAGTGTCATGGCCGTTCCATTCCAAAGTTTTGTGGTCGTTCCATTCCAAGTGCCGTGGCCATTCCATTCCAAGTGCCATGGCCGTTCCATTCCAAGTACCATGGTCGTAGCATTCCCAAGTGCCGTGGCTATTCCATTCCAAGTGTTGTGGCCATTCCATTCCCAAGTGCCATGGCAAAAGTTACTACGGCCGTTCCATTCCAAAGTGCAATGGGTGTTCCATTCCAAAGTGCCATGGCCGTTCCACGACTGTTCTGTTTCAAAGTGTCGTGGCCCTTCCATTCCAAGTGCCGTGGCCATTCCATTCCAAAGTGCCATGGCCGTTCCATTCTAAAGTTGCCAAATGACCGTTCCACTCCAAGTGTCATGGCCGTTCCATTCCAAGTGCTGTGGTCGTTCCATTCCCAAGTGTCGTTGGCCATTCCATTCCAAAGTGCCACGGCTCTACCGTACCTAAACCCTGGCCATACCATACCAACCTAAGTGTACGGACATACCATTCCTGATTTTTTTAAATTTCTAAATATGTAGAAGTGCTTTTAGTCTACCTCCCCGACTTACTAGGGTCGTTTACACGCATAAAATACCTTAAAAGACCACTTTTAACCTTAAGGGTGAGTTCACACGCAAGACAAAGTGAGCTAAAACTCCTATTTCGGGCCCGCACACGTACCATTGAAGCTTTTTTAAGCTTCCCTGTACACCATGGACACCTTTCGGTCATGGTTGCATGCCCCCAATGCCTCCATTCCATTCGGCGGCACCTCGGCCTCAATTCCACATTCACATGTGGTCGACACGCCACATATGTTTGGCCATATGGGCGAAACAATTTTTAAAGAGCGGGTCCCCTCCATACCTGCACCTCGACATGGATAGCCACCTTGCGCATACTCACGTACCTCCTTCTCTATCCCACTATGGATCTATTTCCACCCCCCACCCTTCCACCACCTCCCCTTATGCCACAACTTGACATTCTGACAAGCTCTAGGAAGGGGTGTGTCACACCACTTGCACCCACAAACATCACATACAAAACCTATGTGAGCGAAAATTTTCAAACTTCTACCAAATTCCATGGAGTTGGAGACCCCATATTCCACATTAAGGTCTTCAACCAAATATGTCAGGCATTTGAAAATTTGACGATGCAACTAATGTCCATCTCCTTGGACTCAGCCTCAAAGGCAAGGTCGTGCAATGGTTCCAATCCTTGGACCCTCCGCACAAAGGCGCTTTCAACGCAGTGATGAGAGAGGCCTTCATACTTTGCTTTGCACCTCGCTTTGCACCCTACCGGCCCAAATGGAGCCCCATCATCTAACTGTTCCAATTGGAACATAAGCCTGATGAAACATTACACGACTACAACGCGAATCAAATACCTTGATTCGTGTTGCAAAGCAAGAAAAAAATTGAGTGATAAGCAATTAATGGACCATTTCCTCTTGGGCTTGCACAATCCAAGGCTTCATGCGAGGACCACCTGTTGGTCAATTCAAGAACCCCTCTACCTTTGATCAGACCTGCAAATGGACGACCTTTCTTGACGATAACATGCGAGAAAGCTATTTCACACAATTGGCCATCGCGCCAATAACAACCCAAAGCTCATTTATAACGTTACCTTCCTCTCCTCCCAGGCCCCAAGCCTTACCGGTGGCACCACCCCAAACTAGCTACTCACACCCAGCGCCACCATGACCTTCTCCATTACCAACCTTTCCATTCCAACCGTTGCCTCTCCACGCATACCCTATTGCTCATAGAAAGATCCCAACCAAGTCCATTGCTAAACTTGTGGAGCCCATGCGTCTCGCCATCCCCAAAGCACCCTTAACACCTCATCTCCCTTTGTCAATGCCTCACATGGACCCTAAACCACTTGTGCACACTATAAGTGCGCAGGGAAACCACCTCTTCTGTGTTTCCTCTGCCAAGGACCCCATAGAGTGGTTGAATGCCCTCAAAAGAAACGTCTGCTAGTGACACCACAATGTCATGGCTTTGGAATTGCATATTACTATAAGGATTTCCCTTTGCAATCAGTTTCTCACTCCACAGTTAAAGGCATGCCATCCTTTAATGTGTTGAGCGTTCAGCATAGGAAGATTTCGACTATCCCATTGAATGTTTTCACATGGTTGCAAGCCAAGCTAAAGAAGGCCACATCCTAAAAGAAACAATGCTCTAAGAATGTTGGCCACGAAGAAGATCGGGTTAGCATCTGCACTGGCTTAACAAATACCACATCCCTCTCCTCCAAGAGCGATGATCGTGTTGAACTACCACTCCCCCATGCAGCCCAGCCAAAACCACCCAACGGGAAAAACGGTTGGCCACTTATCCCAATGCCATCCTTGAGAAGCAACGTCTTCAGGAGACCCAAGCACTGGTAGAGCAATACCAGGCTCAACTTGAACTGCCACCTATTTTTTTAACCTTTAACCCCATACCTAAGTGCGCGTCATCCCCCATTGAACCTAAACTTTCGCATGGTAAGGTAGGAGCCCCCGCAAAATGCTCAAAGCCACGGAAGATCTGTTCGCCAACATGATGTTCACAAATGAATATTTTGCCCCACATGTGCCCACAAATCCCCTAGTGCATATTCCACAAACTTTCCAAACCAAATCCCACGTTCACATTGAACAACTCGATGCGAATAGTGACACAGAGTCCAACAGTGACTCACGAGGTCCACACACCAAATTTGCTAAGGTATTTTATCCTCCTACGGCCACTAAATCTTTGAACTTCCATATACTAGTTCTAGTCCACCCTATGATTAAGGCCCCGCCCCTCAAGAAGCTCCTACCACATCAATGCAACCTGGTCGGCCTCTTTGCCTTCCTTTCCTCCCAAATCTAAATGCCCATTGGAACCTTGTTAAAAGGTAGTCCAAATTTATGGAATGACCTTCGGGATTGTAAGTTTCCCCTTCCAACTTTTGATGATGTAAAGATGTAAGAACTTCCCCTTCAGTCTCTTGTAATCATTCCCCCTTTCAGAAATGGAAAAAGATCTTGTTTTTCCTTCTTTTTGGTCTAGAGAGAGATAATACAATTTTGAAATATTTTTAGATAAGTATTTTTTTCTAGTCAATAGGAAGTGATCCCTTAAAACAAAAGTTTAAAAAGAGTTTTCCACCAGTGTGCATCAGAAATTAATTGAAATGTGCACTGGACACCTTAGCCTAGGGGTGCCTATTTTCAGAAAATTATGGATTAAGGTCCAAAGAGTGTTTGAATAAGAAAAATACAAGAATAAAAGAAAATCTCCCAAAAATGAGTAAATTCTCACATAAGATGAAGAGTTGATTAGTACTGGCACTTAATAGTATAAAAATGGAAATTTTGACACCTCAGGAGGGTGAGTGGAGCTTATGAAGGAGATGCCTAGAATCTCCATCATTACCCCAATTTTTTAATCAAAAAATGAGATATTTCACCTCTCCTCTCACCTCTTTCAAACTAGATTAGAAAAGTGGGTCTAACTGGTCCAAAACTTGTCCAAATTGGATCAAACTGAAGCTGGAAGCCTCTAGTTAGGCTTGGTTGGTGGCCTCCCTCACCTATAACTGGGATCAAACTGAAGCTGGAAGCCTCTAGATCTTAGTTAGGCTTGGTTGGTGGCCTCTCTCACCTATAAATAGACCCCCATTCCTTTGTATTTGCATCTTAGAGTATTTGCTAGTGTAATTTTTATTTTAGTGTAATTCCTTTATCCCTCTACCTTACCTCTCCATTGTGAAGCTTTGGTGCTTCACTAAACCTCTTCTTCTCTTCCTTGAGGACTACACAACTTTTGCAAGGTAAATAATCAAGCAAACCAAGGGTAAGCCTAAACAATGATGTTTATGCTCTCTTTTTGATATTAATCTTCTTCCTAACCTCCCTCATGCTTGGGAAGCAATTTATTTTATGGGTTTCCTCTTAAAACCATGCTTTTCTTAATTTATGATGAATTAATGTTTATGTTTAAGCTTAGGTTTATGCACAAACTAATTTTTATGTTAAAAGTGTAATTTTGAACATTCTCAATTCATAGAAAATGCAGGAAAGTTATGGCAAATTTTTATTATTAGAAAATGAAGGTTTATGCATAATAAATTTTATTCTAAAAGTGTAATTTTAAGCATTCTCATTTCATTGAAAATGTGGAGAAACTATGGTAAAATTTTATCATTAGAAAATGAAGGTTTATTCATAAATTAAGTTTTATGCTAAAAGAGGAACTTTGAGTATTCTCATTTTATAGAAAATGTGGAAAAACTATGGTAGAATTTTTATCATTAGGAAATGAATTTACGCATGATAAATTTTATGCTAAAAGTGGAGTTTTAAGCATTTTTTATTTACTAGAAAAATAAAGAAGGTTATGCACAAATTCTCTAGATTCATTTAGTTTATGAGAATTATGGAAATGATTATGAATATAATTCATTTAGATAAAAATAAATTAGTTTGGGTGCATAAATGTTTTATGCTACTGAAAGAGGAAATATCGATATAATTGATTTTGTAAATCCCATGAGGTCGTATGCATAAATCCTTTATTAAAACAGAGGAATATTGAGCATATTTTATTTTAAGAAATTTGAGAAAAGAATGTGAAAATATTCATAGGAATGCATCGAGAAAACATGGATAAAATTTTAATCAAAAAGAGGAATCACGAACATATTTAACTTTTGGAATCATGAAGTATATGAGAAATAGAATCTTAAGTACACTCTGAGAACGAAAAAAGGATTTCCCAAAAAAAGACCAGAAACATGCTTAGTTGGATGAATGTAAATACCTGTGACTCATTTATTCCTAGATTCCCTGGGAAAGGAATTTGGAATTCTTGAAAGGATCGAGGATCCAAAAGTGAACGAAAACTTAGACTTAATTAAATTGAGTTGAGAAAAAGTTGTCTTTAACTAAGCCAAGTAATTGGCTCAGACTTAGAAAGTTCTGTCAGTATGAAAAGTAGAGTAACTGTACTTTTAACCTGAGTGATTGTGGAACAAAAAATTTGATAAATAGATCAAGAAAAGTTGATAATCAAACCTGATTCGCTCAAAGTGAAAAGAGACTATCTTGTTTGTAAAAATCTGGTTGATGTGGATTGAGGTGAGGAATGATGTGAAGCAATGTGGGGTGATGTGTGGAATGATGTGGGTGATGTGTGGAATGATGTGGAGTGAAGTGTGGAAAGATGTGGAATGTATGGAATGATGTGGAGTGATGTGTTGAAAGATGTGGAATGTGTGGAATGATGTGGAGTGAAGTGTGGAATGATGTGGAGTGATGTGCAGTGATGTGTGGGATGTGTGTGGATTGATATGGATTGATGTGGGAAGCGATGTGTGGATTGATGTGGAATGATGTGAATGAATGTGGGAATGATGTGGGATGATGTGAATGAATGTGGAAATGATGTGGGATGATGTGAATGAATGTGGGAATGATGTGGGATATGAATGTGGGAATGATGATGTGAATAAATGTGGGGATGATGTAGGATGATGTGGAATGATGTGAATGAATGTGAAAATGTTGTGGGATGATGTGGAAATGATGTGGAATGAAGCGAATGAATGTGGAAATGATGTGGGATGATATGAATGAATGTGGAAATGATGTGAATAATGTGAAATGATATGGAATATGGGATGACTCACCCTGGTGGATCATTAAGGGAGCATCCAAAGAGAAATGATGAGGAATGATATGGAAAGATAGGGATTTTGTTTGGAAACTATATTTGCTTGTGAAACCTGTTTTTTAAAGATTGTTTTACGTCAAGAATGATGGGGGAGCATTTTGACTATCTTATGGAATGAGGTCGGGACCTAAGTGGAAAATGTTGCAATAGTTGACAGAGAGTCAAAGAAGGATGTGTCGCGTGGCAAGATCAGCCGAGGTCTTGACCAGCCTTGATTTGGTTAAAATGGTGAGCTTCCGGTACGGTGGATAAGGGGCCAAGGAAGCGCCCTATGAGTGAAGCGCTAGGTCACCTACAAAGGAGCCTAGAGGGTGTTGACCATACGGTGCTCGGCGGTTCTCGCCCAGGATACCGACACGTGCGTTGAGGACGAAAATGAGTTGGAGTTGTTTTCTGAACACGGCATGGATCTGGTTGATTGGCCTTACTGGTCTTCAACGAATGAGTTCGTGGCTCTTTTAAATGGATCTTGTTGGTTGATCTAGCTGATCTTCAAAACGGAGAGTCCATATGGATTTTGTGTGATTATACTCCTAGGTACTATGAGCTAGGAACTATTGAAAAGGCCCGTGATGAGTGAGCAGGTGGTGAGCATTCTGGTTGCCAATGATGCCATAGGTACGCTGAGGAAGGAATGAATGGAATATGGATTTGATGGAAAAATCTTGATTATATTCTTGGGTACTATGGGCTAGGAACTATTGAAAAGGCCCCTGAGTGAAGTACTAGAGGGACTGACCAGGTGGTGAGTGTTCTGGTTGTCGCGCTGATACCATAGGTACGCCGAGGAAGGAATGACTAGAAATTGGAATTGGAATGAGGTCATGGGGACCTAAGTGAAAAAGTTAGAAATTGGATCCTGGAACTGGAATACTGAGGATTATGATGGAAACACTGTGATTTTATTGCTATGCTATTTTAGAAATAGTTAAATCTAAGAAAAGATAATTTCATGTGGTGTGTCTATTTAATTTTTGCATGAGTACCGGCTAGGGGGCATGTGAACTCTTTCCCTGGTACTCGGGACAAAACATAAACAAATTTTTATAATGGATCCTTTCAATACAGTGGTTGGGCGGTTGGCTAACCCGTGGGATTGGATGGGGTTAAGCTGGATCGATGGATTCCTATAATAAAATTCAATTCTGTTCAAGTTACGATAGTTGAAGTAAGTCACACGATAATTCTTGTTCTATGGAAAAGAATCAACGATGTGCCTCTTGTTGAAATATACAAGTGAATAGGCAAGCCCTTGGTAAGAGGCTATAAAAAAGAATCTGTAAATGTGAGAGAACCTGTGAAAATGTGAGAAGTATCTACTCGGAGAGAATAAAGGGTAGCATGAGTAGATTTAGGAGATGTGGAGATATTCTGGGAAGCGGTGGAGAGAATCAAGGAAAAAGAGGTGGAGTGAATCAAGGAGAAATCAGTGGGATTAGATGCTTGGACGTAAACCCTATAAATTGAGGCATTGGCCTAATGAGAATTTGCTGGTTTTTGATTACCCATGCCTACATTAAGCTATCAGTTAATTGCTCACTAATCACATCTTAATTATTATCTAATCTCTTTGTTAATGATGTTGATTCTAGCATTTGATCCACCATAGCTCATCACATTGCTGTAAATTTAACATGGTATCAGAGCCTAGCCTAGAATCCATCAATTTGTGAGCCCATTATCTTGCTAATCACTTGGTTAATTAGGATTAGTAGATAATTAAGATTTTTTACCTCTTTTCAACTAGCTCTCTACACTCCCAGCCAGTAGAGGGGCTTGATCTCCCTCCAAGAGAAACATTAGGGCAAAAGCTTCTAGGCAAGCATAGCTACCTTGCCCACATTTTAGCCTATTTAATCAAAACGTCAGACCGCCTTCTACAGCTCCCGAAAATTGTGATTCTATAGGTGTCATTTTTTTGAGGGAAAAATGAAATGTCTTCTTCTCCAAATCAAATTGCTCTAATTTCTCTTGGCCCTAGGGGTTTTCAAGGGTGCTCTACAAGCTGGTGAAGACAGATTTGGATTTGATAAGTCTACAGTGAGATCCAAGCTCTTCATCAAATCTGTAGGTGACATTGGTAAAACAAAGATTAAGCATTCAATGTTTGGTCAAATCTTGTGTTTCTTGGCTTAATCCTCTACTAGACTAATTGCTATTGATAGCCTTGAAAGGATTTGAGCTCATTTGAACTCTAAGGTCTCAGATCTGGACTCCCCGCATACTCTATTTTTTACACACAAAATAGAGGATTAATTTGCTAATCAATGATTAATCAATACTAATTACTATTTTTTGGTGCAATTGAGGGTTCAAATTAACCATTAGATATCTGATACAGATCCCTATAACTTCAAATTGTAATTCGGAGATGGTTTGACACTCCAACCATTCCGTATAGATTTGTTACCCATGGTTTAATGTAATTTTTGGTAAAATTATGCTGATAAATTTGTGGTAATCATCATCTTGCATTTAACCCACACACAAATTCAAGTTATTCACAGCCAGAGTTGCATTTGAAAATGTGCATAAGAATGAATGCTATATGCATTATGTATTGGGCACATTACATCATTGTAAAAATGCGATCAAACACTACCCTTGTCCAGAATAAGGCAAGAGGCAAGACCTCCCACATAGATTTAGGTTTGCATTGCATAATGACACAAGATAAACATAAAAAGCCCAAAAGAACTATAAACAATACATTAAAACATGTTGCTCGCATGGAGCAAGAACTGACAGTTGCTCACATGGAGCAAGAACTGACAGTCAAGCTCATGGCTCCATGTTGCTCACATGGAGAAAGAACTGACAGTCAAGCTCATGGCCCTAGCCATGAAAGAAGAAGAACATCTCTTTCCAAGAGGAAGATCAACACTTAGAATAAGAGCTAGACGATACATTGAAGGAAGACATGGACACGTGAAGAGAAGCTGCCCACGACAGGAAGACTGAAGACAAGAGAAGATGTGAGGCTCCAAGAAGTGAGGAGCCATGTGAAAATCTCAGGGAGAGAGAGAGAGAGAGAGAGAGAGAGAGAGAGAGAGAGAGAGAAAGAGAGAGAGAAAACCCACAACCCAATGTAACCTGCCCCAACAAAGTAAAACCACCTCTGAGCCACCGATGATGAAGGCCATGTGGTAGATGTATGTGTGAGCACTTTAGTCAAGGTCACGTGCACTTGTAGTAGCCTTGGACACATAGAGAGAGAGTGTCAAGGACTATGAGTTTAGGGACTTGAGGCACTGGTCGCGGACTATCAAGTAAGAAGGAAACTTGGTATAGGGTCTAGGTGTGCTAGGATTATTCACTTGAAGGAGGTGTGCTAGGCACTGGTCCGCGGACAATCAAGTAAGAGGGAAACTTGGTATAGGGTCCAGGTGTGCTAGGAGTATTCACTTGAGGGGAGGTATTGAAATATGCAAGTGAATAGGGTGTGTGCGGGAACAAGCCCTTCGCAAGAGGCTATAAAAGAGAATCTGTAAATGTGAGAGAACCTATGAAAAGGTGAGAAGTATCTATTGGGAGAGAATAAAGGGTAGCATGAGGAGATTTAGGAGGTGTGGAGATATTATGGTGGGAAGAGGTGGAGAGAATAAAGCAAACGAGTTAGAGTGAATCAAGGAGAAATCAGTGGGATTAGATGCTTGGATGCAAACCCTTTTAATTGAGGCATTGGCCTAATGAGAATTTGCTCGTTATGAACCAAGTGCAAGTTCCTCCTTTGATTCGGCCATGTGACCCGTAGGTTCGGTCGGAATACAAAGGATACATTAGAAGATTTTCCTAGAGAAATCGCCTATGCTTTCTCGGCGAGGAAAGTTTTTTTTGGGTTCGGCTTTTGAACTTCTTCAGCCTAAAACCATTGATTGGCTTCTCTACCCTTGTTCCAAAGACGTGCCACAAAAAAGGTTCCTTGACCCAAATCCTCCACAATCTGATAAGGTCCTTTATATCTAAGTGTCAACTTCCCTGGATGAGGTCCCAATCGAGAGTTGTACCCATCACCCAGTCACCAACCTGAAACACTTTAAATTTGACATTCATTCTCACCCATGCATGTCTCTTCTGGATCACCTCAGTAATATATGAACTGACCAACGTGTCTTCTGGATCACCTCAGTAATATATGAACTGACCAACGTGACATTCATACTCACCCATGCATGTCTCTTCTAGATCACCTCAGTAATATATGAACTGACCAACGTGTCTTCTTCCAACTGCATCAGATATTTACTCCTGTGCTGAACTGACAATTTAGAAGACATCTTCTCAGCTGTGATTCTAAGACTTGGCACTACAAACTCCATAGGCACCATAGCTTCTAATCCATACACCAATCTAAATGGTGTCATCCCTGTTGTTACCTTAAAAGCTGTTCTAAAAGACCATAATGCTGAGTCCAATTTGTCATCCCAATCCTTATGATTGTCTGCCCACTATCTTCTTCAAAATTCCAACCAATGTTTTGTTAGTACTTTCAGCCTGCCATTATCCCGAGGATGGTAAGCTGTAGACTTTTTGTGCCTAATCATACGGGTTTTAG
This sequence comes from Cibotium barometz, assembly GCF_041138505.1. NCBI lineage: Eukaryota > Viridiplantae > Streptophyta > Polypodiopsida > Cyatheales > Cibotiaceae > Cibotium > Cibotium barometz. The sequence continues at coordinate 9,007,757 of NC_141104.1, read as the reverse complement.
TCAATTCATCTATCACCTCATTTAAGAATTGAGATCCCCTATCACTCACAAGCTCCACAGGACACCCAAACCTGGTCATTATGTTGTGATACAAGAACCTTGCAACACTTGAAGCTTTATTATCCTTCAAAGCTACAGCTTCTACCCATTTAGTACAATAGTTTGTTGCAACCAAAATATACCTGCATCCTTTCCTTGTTGTAGGCTTAACAGGTCCCACAAAATCCATCCCCCACTTTTGGAAAGGCTCTAGTGGCAGAATAGGATGATCTGACATACTATCCTTATTATCTGGCTAACCAGTCTTTTGACATATGACACACCTCTTAGCATACTCATGTGCTTCCTTCAAAACTGTGGGCCACCACAATCCAGCCTGGAGAATTTTCTTTCCTGTTATATCTCCTGAGAAATGTCCACCTGCTGCACCAGAATGTGCTTCTTGAATAACAACATTCTGTTCAAAATCTGGAACACAGCTTCTGATGACTTGATCAATGCCCTTCCTATATAATGCCCCTACAATCACCAAAAAAGGTCTACTCTTCAAAGCAAACTTCCTCCTCTGATCTGCAACTCACCTGGGATAGTGCCTTCAGTCAGAAACGTCAATAATTGGTCATATTATGAATCCGACACAGCAGCTTGAACTTCAAATAATGAAGCATCTAGTAAATCATCATTCACTCCCACTGGTTCTTCACCTGTCTCTAACCTACTCAAGTAATCAGCAATGGCATGTTCTTTTCCTGGAGTATGAACAATAACAAAATCAAACTCCTGTAATAACAACATCCACCTAGCAACCTTCTTGTCAGCAATGGCTTCTTGATTAGGTACAACAAAGCTTGGTGGTCAACATGGAAAATTACCCTATTTCCCAACAAAAAGTGCCTAAATTTGTTCAAAGCATATACCATGCCCAATGCTTCTCTTTCAGTGACAGCATAATTCCTCTCAGCTGATGTGAGTACTCTGCTTGCATAATACACTGGCCTAAACCAACCTCTGACTTTTTCCTGCATCAACACTGCTCCTATGGCCACATCAGACGCATCCACAAAGACATGAAAAGGCAAAGACCAATCCGGAGACTGTAGAACTGGCGCAACAGAGATCATCTTCTGTAAAAGTTGGAATGATCTTTCCTTGTCATGATCTGCTGATTTGCATAAAATTTGAATTCTGGGACATTCATAGTTACTTCTCTGATTTGAAATTTGATGCATTTTAGCCCCATCTTCATGATCTTGGGCATCATTTGAGACCCGCCCTTCACCTTGCAGCACTAGGTGAAGGAAACTTGCAAAAAACATGGAATTCTCAAATTCAAAGTACTCTCTTTGAGAGCTTTGAACTGAAATCTGATTTGATTCTATTTTTGAAAATTCAGAGTTGGAGTTTTGTGATGCAAAAACATTGCTCATGCACATGATTTCATCATCATCTTGGTTGTTGGGATGCGTGTGGTGAAGAATTTTTCCATTTGGTTGAATGCCCGATGTTGGCTTGGGGGTATCTATGGGTTCTTGGTGGCATCTTTGGCTCACTCCCACTTTTACTCCCTTTCCCCCTCAATCATCGACACTCCCATTGGGTATCCCCACTCATCATCGTCATCACTTGATTCACTCTCAAACTCATCTTCATAACTCTCATGCAATGCTTCACATGCTTTTTGCAATCTAGCTACCCGCTTAAGGCTTGAACAAGTTCTCTTCTTCCTACCCTCATGCTTTTCACAATATACATATGCATCATCAAGAACCTCTTCAAAGGCTTCTAGCTCTCTCCATCTTCTCACAAGAACCATTTTTGGATGCATATTTGAACTTTGAAATGATTTTGTGAAGTTTGGCGCTCAAACCAACCATGCAAAATTTCATGCATTGATCTCCTTTTGAACATGGCTCACACATGTATAAGCATTCATTTGTGGCATGGTTATGCCTCATGCAAATCAAACACTTCTTTTTCTTCTTTTTACCCATATTCAAAGTTAGAAATTAGATAGCTATGTGAGCTCTCATATTCAATGCACCACACCAAATAGAGTCCATATGTATGCTTGGAATGGAGAGCTGCGGTGCTATACCGAGATCCACCCCACTCATGAGACAAATAGGTGCTCAAACATTGCTAAAAACTTTCGAAAATCAAAATTTGAGGTATTATTTTATGCAACAATCAAAACTTGCTTACTTGGAAGGATTGTGCTTGCAATTCCAAACTCCACCAGTAAAATGTTAGATCCATAAATTGCAGCAATGAGAAATGCAAGGAATTTTGTTGTATTTGAATGTGGCACTTCTTGAAGACTCCTTCTCTCTCAGGTCTTAGCGCTCCATGATCAATTTCCCCTCTTGCTTATTGAATAAATGCAGCCATGGACACATTGAAAGTATGCACGCAATTGATTATAATGATGGTGACACTATATGCAAGTACTTAGTCTACAGATGTTGATGAATTCAAGTAGTGAGGCATTCAAGGCATGGGCGGCATATTCAGAGCAGTCTGCAGGTTCAGAGTAGTCTGCTACAAGATCAGAGCAGTTTGCAAAATCAGAGCAGTTTGCAACAGGTTCAAAGCAGTATGCAGCAGGTTCAGAGGTGGAACTCTGATTTCTGGAATGGCTTAAACTGCATCGTCGTTGGGCCCGCTCTAAGCGACCACATAGATCGCAGCCTAACAAGGTTGAAAACGCAGCAGGAATCGCCAATTGTGTTGGGGTTCATCAACACAAACACAAATACAACAAGCAGACACGATTTCTCCACAAGAAACATGTTGATTAGGCGAAAACAGAAATTCAAACACAGCAGAAACTTAATGTGCAGACAAAAATTCAACAGAGCAAGGTCACACAAGAGATAAAAACACCCTCAAATCTGCTTCATTCTCCTCCACATTACATTACTTCCCTTCTTTTCTACCTTGCCCAAAACGTTACTCTTTTCCCCAAAACGTTCAAGATCCCCAAGACCTTGTTAACTTCCAAGATCCCAAGACATTGTTAACTTCCAAGATCCCAAGACATTCATCAGACATTCCTACCACCTTATAATTCCGACTTAGCACATATTCGACTTACTACATATCCGACTTAGCACATATCCGACTTACTACAAAATATTCGACTAAGCAACATTCAACCTAAGAGAACTATGCCTTCAACATCCTTCATCTCAAACTTTTGCTTCAAAAGCCTCCTGAGATCATGTATGTCACCATCCGTCATCTCAAACTTTTGCTTCAAAAGCCTCCTGAGATCATGTATGTCACCATCACTATCACATGTGATAATCAAGTCATCTACATAGATGACTAATAGCATGATCTCTCTATTTGTCTTTTTCACATAAAGTGAAAAATCTGCATTGGATATCTGAATTGGATATCTGAAATCCAATGGTAACAAGATACTCCCCGATCTTGTTTGACCATGTGCTGGGTGCCTGCTTCAAGCCATACAAGGCTTTGCGTAACTTGCACATAAAATTTGGGCGTGCCATCACTCTCATAACCTGGTGGCTGCATCATGTAAACTTCTTCTTGCAAATCACCATGCAAGAAGGCACTCTTTACATCCATCTGATGTAAAGACCAACCCTTTGCTGCAACCATAGCAATGACAACTCTCACGGTTTCCATTCTTGCAACTGGGTTGAATGTTTATTCATAGTTAATGCTATAAGTCTACGCATAGCCTTTGGCCACCAATCTTGCCTTACACCTACTCACTAAACCATCAACGTTATACTTGAATTTATACATCCACTTATTTCCAATTGCCTAAGGCACTAACTCCCATGTTGCATTTGTATCCAATGCTGCCATCTTCTCATTCATGACATCTTCCCATTTCTTGTTTCCAAGTGCCCGCTCAAAGCAAGTGGGCTCCAATTTTTGTATTTATTTAACCATGTAAGCATAATGATGGTCTATATATCCATCATATCTCAACCTGTCACATAGGGTACCTAACCCTCATAGACCTACGTACACCTGGATCACTAGCAGGTGTCCTCAAAACAACCCTCGTTCTCCTTACACTATGAGTAACCATAGATGGGATGCCAAGTTCCTCATCAAGGCACTATTCACAGCTGCTAGAGTCACCATCCACATATAAGTGACGTGTTGATAGATCAGGCACAAAAGGTTGATTTAACTTTTCCTTCCCTTTGCATGATACATGTGTACCTACATCTATCCTCAACCTGCCTGCCCATGGGCTAACATTGGATCCACTGCTAGAGGACTCTCCAAGTCCACTAAGCACCTATGATTGCTTCTTTACATGTGTAGCATCAACACTTATTACATCTACATCTTCTGTTGCCTTCACTGCTGGTGCATACCAGCTACTCATCTCGTCAAAAACAACATCTCTGACTACTTACATCTCTGAGTGGTAGGGTTATAACATCTATAACCTTTTTGCTCCATAGCATAACCAGTAAAGATGCATTTCTCTGCCTTTGTATCCAACTTTGTTCTCACTTCATCAGGAACATGCACATATGCAATATACCCAAACACTTTTAAGTGAGACACATCCGGTCTTATGCCTGTAAACTTCTGTTCATGCATCATACCATGAACAACTGCAGTGGGTGTCTTGTTCATAATATACATAGCAGTTCTACTGCTTCTGCCCAAAAATAATGTGGCATATTCTTTTTAGCCATCAAGGCATATGCCACTTCTACAATTTGCCTATTTTTTCTTTTTGCAACACCATTCTGTCGGAGTGTACCTACATGTAAACTGTCTCTTGATTCTCGGCTTCCTCAAGTAATCGCTGAACTCATTGGAGAAATATTCTCCCCCACCATCTAATCTTAGGCATTTTATTTGCATGCCTTTTTCCTTCTCTACCAAGGCTTTAAATATCTGAAAGTGAGCAAACACCTCACTTTTCTCCTTCATGAAGTAAATTCACACTTTCCTAGTGTGGTCACATCAATGAATGTAACATGGTACCTACAACTTGCAATTGTTGCAGTCTTGGTCGGTCCCCATACATCTAAATGTATGACATCTAATGGCCTTCCACTCACATGGTTTTCATGTGGGAAAGCATGCTGGCCTGCTTACCTAGCTGGCATGCTTCACATACTTTGTGCATACCCTCAACCTTAAGCTTTGGCAAACCTACAAAAAAAATTTGGGCCTGCATAGACTTCAGTCGTGCTGTACATTCACATAACCAATGCGCTTGTGCCATATGTCAATATCTGCAATGACACATGTTCCATGTGCAAACATGGCTGCCTTTACTTTAGGCATGTTCACATCCAAAGTAAACATCATGCCATTTCTATCACCCTTTGCAACCAAGCGACACTGATTTTTGAAGTCTTCAACAAAACATCCTTGAGGATTAAACCTCACTTGCAGACCTTGCTCAACCATCTGTCCAACAAAAATTAGGTTCTTTGTAATATTTGAAACATGAAGTACATCTACCAAGTACTTCATTTTGCCATCGTACATAGACAATGGCACTTTACCAACATGCACAATGGGATGCACAATATCATCACTTTTCTACATAACCTGGTTTTTCCATTTTCTACATGTCTCTAAACCACTCAGCATGACTGGTCATGTGGTTAGAGGCACCATAATCCATATACCATGTATCTTAAGATCTTGACACCTCTTTTTATGGAACTGAGCATGTGCTGCATCGTAAACAACTGCTCACTTTTGTCATCACCTCCCTATTTACTAGATGATACATAGTTGCCTTGCTGCAACTTTTCACTTTTAATGTCATTCTACTTTTCATAGCAGTCCTTTGATATGTGCCCTGGTTGGCCACAATAATACTATGCTATTTGCATTCTGATTTCTTTACAAAAATCACCTCGGCCTCATTGGCTCCCCTGCCTCTAAACTGACCTCTTCCACTTTTAATGTCATTCTACTTTTTATAGCAGTCCTTTGATATGTGCCCTGGTTGGCCACAATAATAGCACTCTATGCTATTTGCATTCTGATTTCTTTACAAAAACCACCTCGGCCTCATTGGCTCCCCCTGCCTCTAAACTGACCTCTTCCACTTGTGTATGATTGCTGTTGTGAATCATTGGACTATTGTTATCCAGAATTCTAATTTCCTTGTTGGCCACCACCTTTGCCTCGACCACCAACTCTACCTTTGCCTCTACCTGAATTGGAGTAGAAGAGTCCTCACCTAAAGCCTTTTCTTCTATGGTCAGCATAGATACCAAGTCCTGAAAGTTGGGAATATTCTCCCTGAGTGCAATGGAGGTCTTGAATGGCTTGTACTCTTTGCTAAGCCCATTCAAACAGAAACTCACCAAATCATCATCTTCCACCAATACATTGATAGACCCAAGGGATTCAACAATTCCCTTGATCTTTAAAGCATACTCATTGATTGACATGCTTTTCTTTTCCACAGTATGCAACTCTTGCTTTAGGTGCAATTTCCTTGCCTTTGTGTTGGCCACACAACTGATGGAGTGTTGGCATCCCGTATGTGTCCTATCATCATGTCTATGACACTAATGGAAAGCCAATACATGACTTTCCTTGAACCCTGGTTCCAATCCTTGAATGCCTCTATGTCTGTTAGAGTGGCATTCTCTTCAGACAAGTACTCTCCTACAATAACATACAAAGTAGTCGGTCTATAGTGTGAACCCGACTATATGAGTTGGCGCTATAACTATGCCATAACTCTAGTACTCCAAAGTGGCTGTCACACAACCTATCATTCACTGGCGGTATATTAACCATAATCGCACACCAACTATGCTAGTGACATAAGTGCGGAAGCTATCACATGGGTGGGTCATCAATGTCCACTGTAGCACTAGTTGAGCTTGATATCTCAACAGATGATGCTAAGCAGGATGATACCTATCAGGATGCTAAAGTATATGTTAGTGACGAGATGAGCTGTGTTGTTGATTGCTGCTGCTGCTGTGAACAAATTATGGGACGAAGAGGCTGCTGGCCAGAGAGTGCTATAGGTTGCTGACTTGGGTTGCTTGGAAGATGATGTTCAGGTTGCTGCTAGAACATTTTTTTGTGATGGTGTAGATTCTTTTGGGGAGTGGGAAGAAGGTGTGATGGGAGTACATAGAGTTGAGAAGGACTTTGAAGTGGATGGAGAGAATGGGAGGAGGTTTGATAGTGAGTATGCATGCATGATGCAACCAGTTTGATAGGGGGAGGACCCTGAAGTGGTCTGAGGATTGTGTGCAGGTCTTTGATTCAGGAAGATGGCTTAACTCAGCTAGATGGCTTGGGAGGAGGGTGTTGTACCCTTTTGATCTAGGGGGTTAATGAAATGTTATATCATGCTTTTGTTGTTGTATATAGAGTTGTATAGAGTGTAGTGTGGAAGAGAGCAGTTTGGAGCATAAAGAAGATAGTGAAAATATGAATGTTTTCACCTAGGGGGTGGGCTATATGTGAGGAGAATCCCGAGCCCCTCCTAAGCATGGTGCGTAGATGTATGAAAGGTCCATAAGATGGTGTATAGATGGATCCTAGGTAGCTAAAGAGGTGGTGACCACATGAAAAGACGCAGGTGCATGAAATCAAAATGGAAAGCGCATGGAAGATCCAAGGAAGATAGGCAACGCAGGTTCTGGAGGGAAGCAGTAGATGTATGAAAGGTCCATAAGATGGTGTATAGATGGGTCCTAGGTAGCTAAAGAGGTGGTGACCACATGAAAAGACGCAGGTGCATGAAATCAAAATGGAAAGCGCATGGAAGATCCAAGGAAGACAGGCAACGCAGTTTCTGGAGGGAAGCAGGCCGGTGTGACGAGGAGAAAAGGAGAATCAGTGGCTCGTTGAGGTGCGGTTGATAGCGGTGAGGCTAGAGAGACCACCAAAGAAGGACTGCAGGCAGAGATGAGTGGACTCCTGCAAGTTAGTTCATGAAGTATGCAGGCTAGAGTTCCTGCAACTTTTTTCCAATTTGGAGAGAAGATAGTACAGACTTGATTCAAATCAATTTCTTCTCAACTATAGCTGCTTTTTATCAGCGGAGTGCTGTTTTTATGTGGAAAGGCTTGTCATGTGCGACGGTGGTTTAGGTTTTGAAGTTGTGTTGCCAAGGTCCATCGGTGGGGGATCCTTGAGTTTCTTTTGTGTTTTCTTCTTATGCCTGGTGCCCATGTCTTAGGGCTATTGAGATGCTATTATATTTTTATTCATGTGAAGCAAATAGAGAATTTGAGTTTTATCTTTGTTTTCATGATCTTGTTGTGGTAAAAGTGTGGTTCATATTGAGTTCATGGTGGAGAAACCTGTATATGTCAGATTGGTATCTGTTGAGTTGATTCTAACTTGATGTTGACTCACTCAGCCCCATAGTAAACTTGAAGGGATATTACATTACAGGCACCCTATGACTACAACTGGCTCTCAGCTACTTCAGATCTGACTGTACCTGACCAAACCTACTGAACTGACTCAGCCAGCTGATGTAAGTTCTCTCTCCTCTGTGTCAGCAGCAGCAGCAGCAGTTGTGACACCTCAAGACACTCTGAACACTTAACCCACACAAGGACCCATCACAATGGATACTCAGCTAACAAAAGCTGTGACTCACAACTGCCACAGAAACACCACTTAGACCATATACCCATCTGACTATAGCTGTCTCTCAGCTCTAACTCATAATCACTTCTCCCAAACTTAAATAAGCCAAGGCAAGCCCTCTCCACCTTCAACTGACCATACTGAAGCTCAGCTAACTCTTCGCAGACATTGTACTCACAACTATGGGGCTGACTGAGCTGCCTGAGGGTTTATGGATGTCAGAGGACACTTGAGGAAGGTTTTTGTTTCATTGAGGCTTCTGAGTTAGCCGGGGCTCTGCGTTAGACTATTGAGGCAGTATTCAGTCCAGCAGAAGGTTAGAGGAGTGTCAACAAAGGGACCAGAGAGATTCTAAGGATGCGGATGTAAGGTCTGTTAATGCTACATGACAATAGAGGATTCTGGAGGACATGTTTATGACTAAGGATAAGTGGAGCATTTTGAAAGTAGTTTCCAGCCAGTTCTGTGTCAATTGGAGAGGTTTTTGGTCAGCGCGATGTTAGTTGTGGTCAAAAGAGGCATATAGGTTTATGATCAGAGGTTCTAGAGGCCTGGGCTAACCTAAGAGGATAGATGGAGGAGGCACTTGCATCAGATAGGGAGGTTGGGAGGGTGTTGAGGTGTCCGAAGGTGTCAGCTAGAGGGGTGAGGACAGCTGAGTTGATTGGTGCCCTTGGAGCTAGGATTTTAGTGTCCCCCAGTTTTGATCCCATTGTGTCTTCTTCTTGTGCCTGTACGTGGCATAGTAGAGGCCATCACCCAGCCACCACACAATGTGAAAAAGCAAAGATGCTTAAAACAAAAAAATCCTAATGTAAAAATATTTGACAATAGTATCCCTAAATGGAGATGCTAGGAGTTGAACATAAAGGGATAAAATTGGCTTGTTTTCCTCTAGGCTCCCAAGTACTCACATAATCCAATCCCTTAATAAAGAACAACCAAAAATCAAACTTTTACTACACTTTTAATAACCTTACTTACACAGGTCTTCACTCAAAACTTCACCAAAACTAAAAAAAGTTGATTTGAAACATGCAAAGAAGGAGTTAAGTGTTGAAAGAAGCAATAATGCCTTATCCTGGAAACGGTGCTAAAAATGTTATGGCCCATTTCTACCCCCTCAAAAACTCTCTCTTATTCAATCAGGAAGTTATAAGCAACAACCATCATGGGGACACTTACATTGCTTCCAAGATCAGGATCTCCGTGACCTCCAAGCTTCACTAGTGGTAGCTAGCTCTAATCTTCCAAGTCTCCCTCCCTCTTGCTCTTAATAAGAGGTCTATTGTAACTTCTTGCAAGGACACACCTCTCTATAGTCTCTCGCACAAATCATAAAGAGGAACTTATATAGTAAGAGTAATCAAGTATCTCCTCTCAACTCTCTCTCTCTCTCTCTCTCTCTCTCTCACTCTCTCATACACAAGAGCAAGAGAAAGGAGAAGACAAGAACTCAATTAGGACAAAGAGGGATTGTGTCTTTGCATTATGAGAAAATACCTTATACACATCTAGCCCTTATTCACACAAGTACCCAAAACGTAAATAACTAACTATTTAAGCTTAATTATCATGACACTTATTTCTAACTCTTATATGTGGCAGAGAGAACTTATTGCTAACTTTTATAGTACCTTTATCACTAACGTAAATAGCTAACTATTTAAGCTTAATTATCATGACACTTATTGCTAACTCTCATATGTGGTAGAGAGAACTTTTGGTTGACCCCAAAATGGGTTTAATCCCCCCTACCTATTGCAAATTTCATCCTTGGAACTCTATCGCCAAGCTTAAACCTATAATTATTATGGTGGGATTGAATCTTGCAAAGGGTTTGCCTAACTATATGTTTGTGGGGTCCAGAATGTTATGTCTTTAAATGTGACATGCATATATCCTGATGATGATAGTAGTACATTATCATTGGTGGGATTGAAGGTTACAAAGGGTTTGCCTAACTATATGGCTGTAGGTCCAGAATGTTGTATCTATCATGTCTTCAAATGTGACACGCATATATCGTAACGATGATAGTAGTACATTATCTATTCTTCCTCAAGACCCCTATTGTTTATGTCAAAGCAAACTATTTCTTTGTCATAATTTTTCACTTTTTTTTTTACTAAGCAGTATCGCGATGGGTTTCATGAATCTATAGGATGTCACTATTATAGGATCTAGTATCCCATCCATGCTCTTATCCAAAGTAGGAGATACTCGTGTTTGCACTCTTTTATGTAACACAGTTAACTGAAACAGTGAAAAATTGTAGCAGACATGCAAATCCTTCTTTTATTTTGCTCTGCAAATTTTTCCAAGGTGTACTTCTTTTCATTGGAATGTAGATAGAATCTACCTAGAGCATTGTGGAATGAAGGAGTTGTTACCATCTACCTATATGACCAAATTATGAATATGATATAAATATCACGTGTGGGAGAAGGAGCCACACACATTGGGGGGGAGATTTCACCCAATGCTTTTGTTCTCGTGTTGTTGAGTATTCTTCTTGTGTTGTTGAGTATTCTTCTTCTTCTTATGTTGTCCTATGGTGTGTTAATTTAAGATGTTCACCCTACTTTATTTAAAATTGCAAGATTACGTAATTACTTGGAGATAATATCATGTTTTGTTTTTGTACAACCTTCTTTAGACATAAGTGAAATAGTGCGTAAACCTTTTATTGGGCACTTTGCATCATTGCCCACTTGATGTTATCTCCCATATTCATTAGGGAGGAATACCAATACTTTCAACTAGTTATGTGCCTAGAAGCCCCACCAATTCTTCCTTGGTCTTTAGAGTGCCGTTCTTGTCATCTTCTTGCTTTTTCCTACATTCTTTGGCTATGAACCTTTTTCTTCTGATTTGAAGAGTTAGAATCCATACCCTTCTTCTTTGGCTATGTGTCCTTTTTTATTTGGAATAAGATTGGTCCCCCCCATTGTTACTCTGTAGCCTCATCCCGAAGTAATGAGCTGAACTCCTCAAATGTGAAGAGGAGTAGACTCGACACTAACATTCAAAGATCTAACAACACTAACACCCTTAGACAATGAGAGGAGCGGGCTCATAGGAGAGCACACTCATGTTGATTGTAGCTATGTGGTCACACGAAGATCTTTGATTCTGTTGAGAAACACCTCCACCATTTCACCTTCATTCATCTTCTCTTGTTGAAGTTGATTTTTGAGATTCTCAATTCTTGAGAGATTAGTGCTCTATAATAAGGTCCATGCTTCTACAACTATGAAGACATGTTGAACCATGGTCAACACACTATCTTCCATGCTTGTGATGATGGCATAGGGTGCATCTGAATCCCTTCATCTCCAATCATGGACAAGGTCAGCACAACAGGTGCTACAAGGTTGCCCTCTACATCACTTGTTGGTGGTGGGCAGGTGGACATCAACACTAATGACGGTGTCCCAAAGCTCATAGAAGGAAAGAATAGCCTTAAGCTTGAACTTCCAAAAAGGATATTTGATGCTATCAAGCTTTCCATCAACATTGAATGGTGGTGGGTGAAAGATGTCATTTCTCTAAGAGACAATAATTAGAGTCAGAAGTTTTGTATTGGCGGAGCTTTAAGACCATTTAAGAGAATACAACTGCGGTATATACAAGAGAACACTCATAAAAAGTACGATCTTTCACAACACAAAAATATAAAAACTCAAATTGCACAATAACAGAGATAGAGAAGAATATTGTATTACTGTGAAGGGATATAATGGGGACTTAAAATACACTCATAATATTTCCTCTTGATTGAGTTTGTAATTATCCTCAATTGTAGGTTTATTGGCAAATCCCCACACTCGTGTGCTCCTGTGAAGAGAGATTTAATGGATGATCTAGAACTATTATGACAAAGTCTATATACTAGTAAAAGCTAGGGAGTAAACTCATAGTGACAATTGTGAATTGTTTAGAGAAGGGGCTAGCAGTGTCTCTATATAGGCATGTATACATGGAGTGGCCCTAACATTACCTTGTTGGTCTGCAGTCATAGAGGGTATGCCTACCAACCATGGTGTAGACTTGGCCCATAAAGTTGTATACTAGAAAGTGTGAATCCTAAACCCCACCTCCCATGAAAATCTGGGCTCATCTTGAGCCCCACTCAGGCCCCGTAATGTCAAGATAGGCTCTCTAAGAGTAAAGTCTACCTACTCCATATGTGGACCGTTATGTGATAACAGTCCACAATGTAGCATGTAGCCTATATAGCAGTGTGCCAAATTTAATCGAGGCCGTGTTGGCCTATATAGCAGTGTGCCAAATCTAATCTAGGCCGTCTCTAAACCATTTGGCCTCATAGGCTACCTTTCTGTGTGAATATGGGGC